>NW_017535446.1:0-7461 GCF_001853355.1 Bactrocera latifrons
CTCTCAAAACTACGTATTTATACGTCTTAAATGTTTCCTTCAATATGAAGTTGAAAGGAGTCAGCTATTTGGAAAATATGCTTAAAAGTTATGAGAGAGATATTAAGGGGCCTTGTTCTGAATGGGAAAAAAAATCACTATCAATATAAAATTATTAAAAATGTATATTAAAACGTAATCCATTACGCTGTTTTCTACTTTTTTTTTTTTAAGAAAAAACACAGCAGCTTCAACTTTAATAAGGAATATTTCTTTGAAATATTGGCCGCGGGTATGTCTCAGTTCAAATCAAATAATCGGTTATCATGGCTCACCGGTATAATTTTTAAAAAAATATGGACATATGATTTCGATGTCGCGTGGGAAGATCGAATGCTTCAGTTCTTACACAAGCTGTATTTTGTACACTTTATATATGCCATAATATCTCGAAAAAAAAATATACCAAGTCATACGTCAGTCCGAATATTATTCAATAATGAATGCTAGGGTGATAGCATGCGGTACTGTTCGCTCATTTTGTTGATCGCTGTTGAAAAAAGTTCCTCCACTGGGTCAAAAAATAATATATTTCTTCAGATAACCATCAAAATAAACAGTAATGTTACGAAAGCCTGTATTAGTTTTATTTTCAAAAACTTATGAATTCGAAGTCAAATTAAGAAATGAATATTTTCAGATTTCGAAATCTTACAGTGACGGCAGGACTCCAGTCAAGCGCATACACAGTCGTCGTTTCGTTTCAAACCTCAGGGAAAGTGTATAGAAATATTTAGTTATACTCTAGTATCTATGCGTCTTAGCACACTTTTATATTTAATGTGGTTTCTCTCGAAATACTTTATTTGGCACTGATTTTTACTGAATTTGGGAACCCCTATATGGTTTATCATTTGCAAAGAAATGAGTGCGCAATTCAAACAATAACTTTCTATAGTCCTTCAGAATCTTGCTGGTGAGTCTTAATTTACGTTTTCAACACTCGTAATTGTTCGTAAGTGTGAAATTACGTGTATAAATGTTTATTACAAGGAAAAGTGACGAGTACTGAAGCTTTGCAAATATACATAGATGGATAGCCGACAGGCTGAGAGAAGCGTGAGCAGTCACATTTCGCATTCCAAGGCATAGCTCGTCATAGAATTGCGCACAATTTAAAGTGAATTGAATTGAGTCGGTTTGAATGGTGGTGAAATGGCATCGAAATGAAATCAAATGAAATGCGCAATCGCACATCAAGCGATAAATGCATTTATGTAAATATATTGATTGATACATATGTACATATATATGGTGGGGATGCATATTAATAAAWATGTKWGTATGTATATGTGTGCTTGTGTTGTATCTGAGAATCGCATGCTGCATGAATGTTGAATCAATGCAGAGCAGCTGCGAGTCGCTGCAGTTGCCCCCAGGCCGCACCTCAAATTTACTTTAACTGCTTATTGTTACAAGTGTGTATGTGTGTGTTTGCACTCATTAATAAAATAAACATGTGAGAGATAAAATTAATAAAAATAATGAAAAATTGTTAACCATTTGTATAACAAGCAGGCATATGAGGAGCTGCAGACAAGAACAAGTACAATGGCGTGTATGTATTTGCATTCGTAATGTATCTGCCACATGTGTTGTGCCACAAAGGCGTGCTTTGTATTATATTTATCTAATTTTTCCCCAGATTGCACATAACTTTGGACTAACTGACATATTGACATGGGTGTATGTGTATTATATTTGTGGTGCATTGGGAAAGCGCCCAACCTTAAATTGCATTGTAGCTTAAAATGACTTAATGATATTGATATCCACTTTATGTGATTCAATCGAAATTTGAATTTACGGAAAATCTCTGTGCTCTCAAAATTCTCAATAATGAATATAAAGTCTTGCGGTATTTTTGAGGTATTTTTATTGAATTTTCAATTGTTCATAAAATTTTTTTTTATGACTCATGCTCTTGACCGATGCCACGGCTGCCACTATGCCGGTCTATTTCGAAACCTTCGGCGATTTTATCGCAATTTTCGACGACAGGCCTTCCGGAGCGTGGCGCATCTTCAACCACCTCTACACCAGAACGAAAACGATGAAACCATCGTTGTGCGGTGGAAATGGAAACCGTATCGGGTCCATAAACTGCACAAATTTTATTGGCTGCACAAAATATGCCGTATTTCCTCTTTATTTTGTTCCATGTTTGCGACGCTATAGCTCACGAACGACTTAAAAGAAACGACAATCAATCAAACACGTATTAGCGCGTGAAATGAGCTTTCCAAAAAAGTATAGCATGACCCGATGCGACGAATAAAACTAGAACTACGCGCTCTCAGCGCCAACTAGCGAAAATACCGCAAGGCCAATATAAAACAATGCAATGAAATGCAATCAAAACATATTTTGCCCTTCCCATATGTGAGGTGCATATTATTTCTGTATTTAATATTTCACAGGTTTAATCCCGAAAGTATTTTAAAATATTTTCAAGAATTTTTTAGAGTTAAACATTAAATGTCGCGCTTTCGGACAGCTCAACCCGAAGCGAGAATTGTAAAAAACTTAATCCGATGACAACACCAAGTCCTCGAGACTTTAGTGTCTTTCAAGCAGTGAAAAATAAAATCATTTCTCAGACCCCTAACAATATGCTGGATACTGAAATTAATGACACATAAAATATTTGTATCTTCACAGAATTTTTCAAATTTTTTTCCGATTTCCCATGTCTCTAAGCAAATTAGTCCTTCTTTTTAGAGAATCTTGATATCATTAAGGAATATTTCAAGGTTGTGCAAAATAAAAGTTTGATGCTCAATTGCCCAATGACACCAATAGGATTTTTAAACAGTAACCGTAAACTGAGCTGACTTGAGAGTGTTTGAAAATTATTTTTTTGTTTAGCGCCTTGTTTTCCTTGCATTTTTGTTAGGGTTTTTTTTAGGAACCTCTACAAAAAGTGTGAATGTTGAACGAATTTTTTGATATAAAAAATTTGAGTTCGGTCTAACCTAGTTTACTGTGAGTAGAGAAGTATAATATTAAAGTTTAATTAATGAGCAGATCACTTTTGATCTTTTTGTCATAACCAGTTCGTCAAATCATTTCTGCGAAGCAAACTTCTGACCTCTTAACATTTTGTGAAACACTTTTTAGATATTAGTATCATCTTTTGGATTGCTTGATTTACCCCGGAGGCCAGAAGATTTCCGGTTTTTCATTCCGATCGCCTTCAGAATCAGTTGACTGAAAAGAGGCGAGACAGAACTCGAACGAAAAGTATGAACCGTAGGCATCACAAAACAAAATGGTTACGGAAAATATGAAAAACGGTGAATGCCACACATTTATGTTTTACTTAACATAACATCTTTGTTTTAACTATTAGTTAGTTAGTCTTAGTAATCGTATGATCTCAAACTTTTTATTGCCGTTTCCTGTCCACTGAAAAGTTAATTTGTTCAATACTCTTTATCGTAATTATTATATTATTACACAATACTTTCGCCACTGCTTCATATAAAAAAAGCTCAGTCATTTAATTTAGGAATCAAAACCTGTTTTCAGCACAAAATTAAAGAAATAGTAGCTCCGCACATCCCAACCTTTATTTGCAGTTTATTGATAAATAAGTTGACAATAATTTCAATGTTTAGACAGCAATAGAAATATTGTACTAGAAGCTAAACAAATAGCTGTAAGATTTATAACGCTATAAATTGCAGCGGCCTTTAACGTAAATGCAGCGTGAACTATATTTTCCATATCTTTACACATCCTTTTATTTCTTCGTGAATATATATCTGTGTATGTAGCCATCGATGTGCAACCGGCACGTTATTCACTTGGAAGTGCAAAGCCGATGGCAATCGCTGAAACGGTTGCCACAAGTAGTTGGAGAGTCTACCGATCGTTTGATACGATTTCTCGGTTTTGTTTTTCTAACACTTGAGTGCTCGTTTATCAGCGCTTTCGGTGACGTATTGACAGTTTCAATATGCCCTCTAAACAAACCAATTCCTATGGAATACCTACCGTTCGAAATTATATTTTTATACCCTGAACAGATCTTCCTTTGTTTCCTCGGCGTTTAGTGCGTCGTATACTCTTAGAGCTGGAGTATTTTCTTCCGTTCGGACAACATGACCTTGCCAGCATAGCCGCTATATCTTAACTCAGTAAACTATGTCAATGTTATGGTGTAACTCGTACAGCTTATCGTTCCATCAACTGCGGTATTCGCAGTTGCCATCGCGCAAAATATCATAAATCTTCCGCAGAAACTTTGTCCCAAAACCTCGTAACGTCGACTCATCAGATGTTGTCATCGTCCATTCGCCCCTGCACCATATAGCAGGACAGGAATAATGAGTGATAGACGAAATCGCCTACGACATCGAAGTTATGACTTTCAACAAAAGCGGAATCAAGGCTTTGCAAGCCTTCACATATTTGTTATGTGAAAGGTATTCTGGCTTTAGTGCTACACAACTTAACGTTTYTTCTTGTTCAAGATTGAAATATACTATAATAGGCTAGAACTTTGAACGAATAGTGCTGATTGGAAATTTTCTTATACTTTTAAAATTCTGAGTTGTACAGTCCCAGTAATTTTCACTTCTTAATTTTTTTAAACTGGTTCATGCGGAACTAGTCTATTTCTAATATGCTTTTCATTTTTATCTTCCTGGGTGTATATACTGTATAGTGTTTATACTATTTATAAGTACATTTGACCCTATATAAATAGAAGACATTGTGATAACAAGCATTTATTTGATTTATAAATACCTAACGCCTTTAGGTAATGTTGTTCTAGATATCAAAGTTGTGGCCTTTGTTGTTTAACATGCAATCATGACAGCCGGTTAAGCTTAAATAATGGAAAATCGCAGAAAAAATAACAAAATTACGCAGTGGTGCTTTTCTATAAATGTGTATGTATGTGTTTGAGTGTATCGGTGGCGATAAAGTGGAAACACAGATATGCAGGTATGAATACGAGTATATTTATTTGTAGATATATATGGAGTTATGTGTAAGATAATGAATGTTTTAGATGTATGTATATATGTAGATAATTGTTGTAGTATGCAGCTAAAAGTTGAACAGCCTCAAAGCAATTTATTTTTTGTTGTCTCTATTGTTGTTACAGCTGTTTTATTAGATTGTTGTGATTGTAAAGTGAATTTGTTTTTTGATTCATATCTTTTTATATATATTACTTACATACATACAAGTGTGCGTATGCAATATGGCGATATTGAATGCAGATGCACATACATACACATATTCATATACTAAAAACCGGCATGCAATTATATTTTTATCGTCGTGTTCCGATATTTTGAAAATAAATTCTGCGGATGAAAATTGCTGACAGCTAATTTAGTTTAGCTCTCGCTATCGTTATAGTTAGTGCTGCAATTGGTGTGCAGAGTAGACAAAAGTTATCATACGGTTTTTCATTTAATAAATTTTAACTATTTTTTGAGGAATCAAGAGTGGTCCGTAATTTGGAATTTTCAACAATTAGACTTTTGTGAAATATTTTGTTGCAAAAAATATACCAATATTATGCCTGCTTGATGTAAAAAAGAGTTCGTATCGTTCCTACAAGAGTGAAAGGCGATCCAAAAAAAGGTACTTTTTCAGTAGCCTTCTTTTCACAGGTCACGCGTGAGTCAAGTTAAGCAGTCATGCTACTTTTGTTCAGTATTGCTTGGCATTTCATCAGAGAAGGACTTATGTCTGAACAACCTTTACAAATCGCTCAACTTTATTATGAAACTTCACGTTCTGTGAAGAAGGTGTTTCGCGCGCTTCGCTCAACTTATGATCAACATAGTCGGCCTACTGAGCGTTATATTCGCAACACTATCACCTATCTTGTGATCCACCATTTGTTCATGTATAATATCTGTAGCTGTAGCTGGAACGATATGTTACGTCGACATCTCTCACTGCTCATACATCGCATTAATCAATGGATTTATTGTATTTTGATTTATTAACACTTGGGTGACCAGATAATTTCACGCTTTGGCTGGTCGATTGGCCACCAATATCGTGTGATATTAGACTGTTTCCTATGGTAAAGTTTAAGGTCTATGCGAATATTGCCGTTTCAATGGAGGTCTTGCAGCGAAACATCAGGCGTGGCTTTCACCAGTTATTAGTCGAAATGATCGAATTGAATGCAACGGATGGACCATCTAAGACGTAGTCGCGGCCAAAATTTGAAAGAGATAAYTGACGACTGTCCTCAAGTCTGATACCTATTTTGAATTAAAAGGAAAGTTCAAGGATTGACATACTGTGCGAATTGATTTCTGTAACATCTAACATAAACCATAAACCATCTTTCAAAAATATTATATCTTCCGTCATTCTTACCACAATAATTTTTTTAGAAGCTATTGTGAAAAAACTGTTACGTTTCTTTTATGCTATTCCTTGCGAATTCTACGCTGTGCCTTTCATATCTTGAAACCGTCATAAAATATACTACAGTTAGATTACCTCCACTACATACTCCCTCCTTCTAACATAATTATCTTATCAACGTCTTTCAAACGCAGCCAAAGAAAAAAAAAAATAAAATAAAATATTAGGTAAAAAAATTTCTTTTTAACAAAACAAGAATTTGGGCGTGTTCATTGTTTACAAGAATGTTGTTAGAATGTATAGATAGTAAACAGAAAGTTTTCAATTTGTTACCATAACCGTCAGTAAAACACGAAAGAAAATAGTCACAATCACCAGTTTGCGACTAGATAGGCTAAAATTGACCTAGTCAAAAATGCACCAGAATTAGACCAGTTTTTTGAAATTTTGTGCAGAACAGAGAGAGAAGCAATAGAGAYTGAGAGAATAAGCATATTTCCGTTTGCGTCTCAATATTGAGTCAGTAAAACGGAGAACCTTTGCAAAATGTGATATACAAACTAAACCAGAAAGTAATGCATCTGCTTTAGACTAGTATGAAACTGGTACATTTGTTAACAAAATTTATCAATTGTTAAGTGACATGTAATTAACAAGAAAGAAAGAGTAGCTCTAATAAAACGAAGGCAGTCGGCAAAGTAGTTGGGTTTGGGGTTTTCGACTAGTTGTAAAGTAAGGAAAAAGTAATGGATTGCGTTAGAGGTTGTATAAATAAATACTTTTTTTTTGTACTCGTATAATAACCAGTCAAACAAAATTATATCAATAACATTGAATTCTTCGAAATTATGATGGAAATTTGATAATTATTTAATCAGAACTAAAGTTAAATATTTAATTTGATGTCAACAGTTCGTGGGAATTTACATTTGGCACTAAACCAATTCTGAAATTCTGATAACTTCATGAATTTGTAGTTAGTTTAATTTAAATTGTTACTCATTGATTATAATAGCAACTTCTTTTAAAATATTTTTTAAATTTTGGTGTCAAATATTATTTGTTTTTTGA
>NW_017535447.1:0-2485 GCF_001853355.1 Bactrocera latifrons
TTTTAATATTTGATGAACTTCCCGAAAATGGACAAAAATACAAATAATGCTTTCCTTGTTTAAAAGTCGATAAATAAAATACAAAAATTTTAAAATTGCCCATTTAAATCATTGTTGTTTCGTTGAACTAACGCGGTTGGGAAAAACTCTTCCTGATCCTACATTTTTTGGCGCCCAACGTGGGGCTAGTGTTTTCAATTGGTTTAGAAGTTGCGATTAAATTAAATGAAAAGTGTAATTTAATTTAGTAAAATAATTTGTACCCGGCTATCTAACATAAGCCTATCATGATTCGTGCTCTTGGTGGTCATCATAAGGGTCGCGCATAATAATCATCGTCATCATTATCGCTATAGAATTAGTTGGAAGTTTCTTCATAATAAGTTGCAGAGGCTTAGATAAAGGTCATTGTAGTCTATACAAAATACAGTAATACCTTACTGGTAGACCAAAATCAGTTATTCACCGCTGCTCTGCACTGCTCAGAATTGAACGCCGCCGCTTCTGTCAATCCTGCCATCGTTGCTGTTCGCTGCCACTGCGAACGTCTGTCGTCTCTGCTACTCTCGCACTAGACTGCAAATACTCGATTCGCTGTCGCTACTACTGCTCGCTGCACCTGTTCGCTGCTTAGCTATCAATATCGCTGATACGCTAATACGTTGCTTGTATGTGATCACGCATCACATTGTATCGCTGCCGCTGCACTTGCAATTCTTTCTTCGCTCTTATTTGGTCACACCATCGCTATCGCTTACTCTCATTTCGCTGCAGCTTCCAACATATTCGTTTATACTCATCGCCATTGAGCGGGATTCTGGTTTCAAAGCAATCTAATCGGAAGTATAAAACTATTTATGTTATACTCATTCACCGTTATATCGCAAACTTTATATCGTTTTCTAACAAACCTACAATTAATTTTTGGAATTTTTTTGTAAATTTTTGAACATTCTAAACATGCCTTTGGAAGAGCTCAAACAACAACGGGCTAATATTAAGAAAAATATTTCTCGCATAAAAAACATTGTCGAGGCCAGTCGACGGCCAGGTGCTAAAATACTTTCAGCAGTCGAATACAAATGCCGACTTGATATTCTGGAATCTTATTTTAAAAATATGTTGCCTACACAGACGGAAATTGAAAGGATAGATCCTGAGGATTGTGGTCGCATGGATCTTGAGGAGCTGTATATAACCATATATATATAAAGTTAATTATTCAGTCTCAAGGTACCGAGGATTCCAACACCACACTCTCAGACACCACTTGAGTAATGCAGGCAGGATCGAAGCTGCCCAAATTTAAACATAATACATTCAACGGCAAGTACTCAGAATATCAAAATTTCATAACTTCCTTTCAGCAAATTATTGATCGAGAATAAAGCTTATCTAACATAGATAAATTTAATCATCTACGCAACTGTCTCAATGGACCGGCATTAGAAACTATTGACGCCTTTCAAGTTTCCAATGAAAACTATTTGAAGGCATTAGAGAAACTCAAAAGTCGATATGACAATCCAACTCTCATATTTTTAGAAAACATTTCCTCTGTATTTGAGCTTTCGCCTATTTCAAAGCCTCATGGCGGTGAGTTGAGAAGTTTAACTGATAACTCATCAGCTCATGTTGTTCGATGTGTTTAAGCAACAATCATAAAATAAACAACTGCGACCGTTTTAAGGCATTTAGTGTATCGCAACGCTTTGACCATGCAAAAAAGTTGTCTCTATGTATTAACTGCTTATCAAGGGGACATCAGTTATCGAACTGCGCATCAACGCATAAGTGTAAGATTTGTTATCATCAACACCATACCTTGTTACATCGTAGGAATACACCAGACTCGTCAAATTCTACTTCGACATCCGCTGTTCATACACACATGAACAATCCGTCATCGTTTGATAGCATCATCCTCGCCACAGCAGAGGTTCTAGTTCGCGACGCTTCCGGAAACTATCATTTTGGCCGAGCTTTTCTGGATTCTTGCTCAAAAGTTAATTTCATAACTCAAGAATTTTCACAAAAACTGATGCTTCCACGTAGCAAACACAACATAGAGATTGAAAGTACCTCTACCACTATAAAGTATAAAACTTCTACAAATATTAAGTCGCAACACAGCAGCACATTGCTTATCATCCAGAACCGGAGATAGATACATCTACTTGGCATATTCCTCCAAACATTGTACTCGCTGACCTCTAGATGTGTATAAGAGACAGACTTATACCATTAACAAAGTACATTAAACAACATATGTATTTATATATACTGTTTCTTTATTATCAGAATATTTCTTAACATAATTATTTTAAAATAAAATATTCTCCATATTTTTACTTTAAATTTCTTATTATTTAACGAAATTTTTAAAGATATTTTAATATTTGATGAACTTCCCGAAAATGGACAAAAATACAAATAATGCTTTCCTTGTTTAAAAGTCGATAAATAAAATACAAAAATTTTAAAA
>NW_017535447.1:2515-7155 GCF_001853355.1 Bactrocera latifrons
TCGAGCAAATACTAACGCGCTTAATGCCAAGTGCTTGTTTGCTTGTGAGGAGTCTATAGATCTAAAGTTGGAAAAATTGTGGCAAATTGAAGAAATTGCAACAAAGCCGAACGATTGGACACTCGAGCAGCATAGCTGCGAAAGGTTATGTAATGACACCGTATCTTGAAGTCCTAACGGTAGGATTATAGTGAACATCCCGTTCAAAGACGACCCTTCTTGCTTGGGTGAATCTTATAATACAGCTTTGCGACGATTTAATGCGCTAGAACGCCGATTGAAACAGTCCCCTATGATCAAGAAAGAATACGTAGCCTTCATGGATGAATATGAGAGTCTAGGCCACATGGAAGTACTACCAAATCCAAAATTGGAAGAACTTCACTACTACATCCCTTATCTCTGCGTTTTGAAACCAAATAGCATTACGACGAAATTGAGAGTTGTATTTGATGCATCTTGTCGAGCAATTACGCAAAAATCGTTAAATGACATTCAAATGGTTGGACCTACAATTCAAAGCGAATTTGTAATTACCTTGCTTCGCTTTCGTTTACATCGCTTCGCTCTTACTGCAGACATCGTTAAAATGTATAGGCAGATACTATTCAATGCGGAACATCGGAGGTTTCAATACATTCTGTGGCGGAGTTTGCCTCAAAAAAAGATTCAGACATTTCAGCTCAAAACTGTCACCTACGGTATGGGAGCCGCACTCTATTTTGTTGTACGTAGTCTACACTACCTCGCGGATCAGTATGTGTCGAAATTTGTCGCTGATTTACTGTGTGGTGCTGACTCACTTGAGAAGCTATCAAGGATAAAACATGAGATCACAGAATGGCTAAAATTAGGCGGATTTGAACTGTCAAACTGGCGTTCCAACCACCAATGTTTCACAGTCAAACACACTGACAAGGATTTAAATCTTGATACATCTGTCACCAGTGCTCTTGGCCTTAAATGAAATCAAACTAAAGATAATTTTATTTTTTCATTTCTACCAAAGTAGCCAATAAATGGAACCATCACTAAAAAAACAATACTATCCATCGCCTCACCGCTCTTTGACCCCCTAAGACTACTAGCACCAGTTATCGTTACCGCTAAAATTCTACTTCAGGAGCTGTGGTTGCTGAAAATAGAATGGTCTACAATCTCTCGGATTTACCTTCTATTAAAATTCCAAGGTATTGTTTATCTGCTAACATGAAGTCTGTACAGATCCATGGATTTTGTGATTATTTGATACGTGCTTACGGCTGCAGAATATACACTCGCATAACTGACAATTTTGGTAATGTTACCGTTCGCCTATTTACGGCAAAATCACGAGTGGCACCAACTAAACGGCAGTCACTCCCAAAATTGGAACTCTGCGGTGCACAACTACTTGCCCGACTTTTTGCAAAAATTAAGTCTACACTTTCTAATTACAATTTCTATACGTTTCTTTAGACAGATTCGTAAATTGTTCTTCATTGGCTTCAAATGTTTTCGAGTACACTTTTAACCTTTGTTGGGAATAGAGTATCGGAGATTCCGTATTTGACTGTGAATGCTTGTTGGAGACATGTGCCAACGAAAATCAATCCAGTAGATATTGTTTCCAAAGGAAGCACATACGAAGATGAAAGAAAATGGCCTAATGGAAAAGTAACGACGTCGACATGGAATTATATTCTTGAAGCGCTTGATAGGTACGGTACTCATACTCGTGAAGTGCGGATCGTTTCATGGATGCTACGTTTTTATACTAGACTTAAGAAAGATAACACGAAAATGGTGGATAGACCACTACTCCTGGTGAACTACGTCGCGCTTTGCTATGCATTGTTTGGAACGTTCAACAACAGCATTACGCTGCAAACTTTCGGTTGTTGCAGCGAAATAAAATGACAATTGGCATACTACGAAATTTGAATCCGTTCTTGGAAACAGCTAACGGATTTGAACTACTAAAGGTAGAAGGTAGACCTGAACTGGCCAATCTTCCAGAAAGCCAGAAACATCATATTCTACTATCAAGTAAATGTGAATTTGTTACGCGATATGTTCAATGTCTACATACTAAAAACTACCATACCGGACCTAAAGCGTTGGTGGCTTTAATTCGTTTACAATTCTGGATCGTCAATGTTGTAGACGTATTGTCTGATTATGTATTCATTGCGTTCGCTACAAAACGAAATTGCTTCAACATTTGATGGGTAATCTTCCCGTTGAGCGGTTACCTCCAACGCGCCCGTTCTCTCGTTGCGGCGTCGATTTCTGTGGAACTGTCAACATCTATCTTCGCATCAGGGGTAAGGTACCCTATAAAGCTTATGTTGCCATATTTGTTTGCTTCGCGACAAAGGCTGTCCACATCGCAGTCGTTTTTGACTTATCCACAGATGCATTTTTGGCATCACTCAAACGAATGATCGGAAGAAGAGGTCTTCCATCAGATATTTATTCTGATAATGCAACTGATTTCGTCGGAGCATGCAGAAAACTTTCAGAACTGAAAGCCTTTCTTTTCAATAAAGAAACCAAAGATGTCATCATAAATTATTGCGCTAATCAATTTATCAATTTTCATTTTATCCCTCCTAGGGCACCTCATTTTGGTGACATTTGGGAGGCCGCAGTTAGATCAGCCAAAGGGCATTTGAATCGTAGCGTTATGAATACCAAATTAACATACGAAGAACTCACTATAGCCTTGGTACGTAAATAGAAGCAGTTCTAAATTCTCGGCCTCTATCACCACTTTCGTCTGACGACAGCGACTACGAAGCTTTGACTCCAGGTAACTTCTTAACTGGTAGTGCGTTAAAGAGTCTTACGGAGCGAGCAATAGCTGACAACGTCAATCAAGCCAACAGATGGAATCAAATTACTGCCCTCAAACAAATATTCTGGAAACGTTGGTCACACGACTATATAAGTGATCTGCAAGCGAGAACAAAGTGGAACACTGACCATAGAAATGTTGGTAAGAACGCAATGGTTCTTATCCATGAGGATAATGTACCACCGCAACGATGGCTAATTGGTCGTGTCATAGATGCTATCCCAGGAAAGGATGCACGAGTCAGAGTAGTTGATGTGCGAACTTCAAAGGGTATAATTCGTCGCCCAATCCACAAAATTGCAGTTTTACCTGTTTGAAAGTAGTTTCAACGGGGCCGGGATGTTGAGTCAACTAACCTTACACCCTATTAGTTATTAAGTTATTTTAAGTTTAGTCACTCAATATATAAGAGCACAGACTCAATTGTACTAACAAACTAAGGTATTGTAAATTGTATGTGCGTAATGCTCCCACATACCTCATTTGTATATACACACGTATGCATGCCTACATATGTTCGCAACAACATAACAGCGAGATTTTTTGTCACTCCTTTTGTGTGACTCTTTCGCATGTGCAAGCATATGAAGATCCATCGAAAATATTAGCATAAGCCTAATCATTGTACCTAATTACATTTCATCTACATTAAACAATATAGTCTATTGCTGACCACCAAGGTGACAAGTATTGTACTTTCTACTTCCGATTTAATTACACAGTCTAATTTTTCATTTAAATCATTGTTGTTTCGTTGAACTAACGCAGTTGGGAAAAACTCTTCCTGATCCTACAGCAGACAATAAATAATTTTCTAAAAAATCCAGGTAACTATGATGATAAATTAATTTTACAATACACTAGTGATGAGCGAAATAGCGTTTTTTTTTAGTTTCAGTGAAAAGAGTGATTGCGATTTTTAAATCACTGTGATTTTTTATAGCTACTTTTCTTAATAACAGATATTTTAAGTAGTCCTAACCTGCAATAAACCAAAACAAAAATATATAATCTGAAATAAAAGGAATTAATTTTAATGCAATACCTTTAATAAATTTCCATAAATTACAACAGAATAATTTGTATATTCAACAAAATAAACATGAATTTTTTATTTATTAATACTTATTAACATTAATAATAGTCATGAAAATAAGTTCTCAAATTAAAAAAAAAATAGTATTTATTTCAAATTGCACATGTTCAGACCTAAAATGGAATAAACATTAATTGATTTCCAAAAATAAACAGTTTTAGATTGAAAATAACTTTAATATAATTCAAATTATTATTAAATTAAGTCAAAGTAATTAAGTAAGAAAAAGTAAAAACTTAGCTCACACACACATTAAATGTAAATTTTAAAATCACAAGTTAAAAAACTATTAACTATTACTGATTCGCATTTAAAAAAATCAACATTTTTGTCTTTTCATCGTCCAATCGCATTCTTCTTTCACTTAAAATAAGTCCAGCATGAGAAAAAAGCCGTTCGCAGGGAACGCTAAACATTATAATTTTATCCGATCTATGGGAGACAGATATGGATATTTATATTTRTTGTGCTGCCACCATTTGAAGGGGTCCGCATTTCGAGCAATTACTACCTCTTCCAAATAACGCTGAACCTCGATAATGGCTCTTGAATTACAAGTACCTTRCGGCTTGTTTGACGCAATATTGGAGTCTATAKAGCTCCATATTGAAAACTCTGAGGTTTCTACTTGTGGTTCTTGGAGTTCATTTGCTTGGGCTTCTTGAATTATTCTACCTACATCTGCAATGATACGATTTTTAAACA
>NW_017535448.1:0-1109 GCF_001853355.1 Bactrocera latifrons
AAAAGTATCGCGAATTTTGTGTTTTTTCAAAAATTATTTATTTATTCATGAATATCTATTTTGTCCCCTTCAAAGTAATCCTCATGAGATATTATATACTTGTACCAACTGTTTTTCCAACCTTCGAAGCACTTCAAAAAATCATTTTTTTTATCTTCTTCAGCTCCTCCTTCGATGCCGTTTTTATCTCGTCAAGAGAAGCGTAACGTCATTCTTTCATGGGCCTTTTCATTTCAGGGAACAAGAAAAAGTCACAGGGGACCAGATCTGGGGAATACGGTGACTGTGGCATCATTAGTGTGTTGTTTTTGCCAAAAAGTCACGCAAAAGCAACAATGTGTGAGCAGGGGCGTTATCGTGGTGCAAAAGCCAATTTTTGTCACATTTTCTCAGCCTTCTGAGAAGATTTTGTACCACCGATAAACGTTGCTTCGGTCCAAGGTAGCTTCTCCGTATGCCACAGTCAACATTCGGAATGCATCCGCGCACTTAATTTCATTTTTCACTCAAAATTTGATACAGGTTCTTTGATCCATTTTTTTGAATGGGTAAAAGTCGAAGACGATCCAAAGCACGTGGAAACAAAGCAGCTGTCAACAATTAAATTAACATTCAAAATGGCCGCGCTTGTCGGCATAAGTAAGAAACATGAGCACCAACATAACAAAAATCGAAATTCGAATATACGTAACCCGCGAAAATTCAAAATTCGCGATCCTTTTTGAACACACCGCGTATAACAAGGGCCTAGCTTTTCTTGCAGTTTGCTGATTTTGCGACGGGGGGCTGAAACTCGAAAACACCTGCTAATAGACTGCCCAGCGGTCTATAGCCCAGTATAAAAGCAAGCCATTGGATATAAGTTTTCAAATAGGGATCACATCGCCTCAATAGCATCTAGCAATATTTACAGACACAAGAGAAGGCACAATAGATCTTAGGTTGCAATGAAATCCTCATTTATTTATCTATCCATCTAATTGATACAAATTATATAAATATATTTTTTCGAAGAYAAAATACAGATACCGCCTAAGTGGTAGACGAGAAATATTAAATTTTTGGTTAAGAGATAATCGTATAAATTATGCATATTTAAAGACAATAAA
>NW_017535448.1:2240-4598 GCF_001853355.1 Bactrocera latifrons
TTTTACTTCTCAATTGTCTATTCTGTCCATTTAAAATTTTTAAATATATTCTGAGTAACTGAAATATTTCTGTATTTACTAACAATTTAATAATACCGATAGTTTTTGCATTACCTTATAACTCGAAATTTTACATCAAATATCTGCTATTAGAACTAAGAAACTCATAATTTAGTTAAAGCATCTGAGTCAAACGCCTGAAACTATGCTTCCAAAAAACAGTTAATTTGCGGCTAACACCAAATTTTTTTTAGGAACAATGAATTTCGACTTTTTTCAGAGCAATTTTTGAGTTTTGTGTACGAAATAAACGCAATTGCGAAAAAACATATATGCATACAATTTGTCGCATTTAAAAATGTCAAGCAATATAAATCCTAAAACCTAATCTTGCGCTCATTAAAACATAAACTCAATAAATATATACATGTAGATAGTTGTTCATACATGAAAACTAACTTACATAGGAGCACAAATATGCACTTTCATAGATAAAGTGTGGGTATGCGACAAATTTGCTGAACCGCTACCACTTCACGGTCGAAATAAACGATCACCAAACTCCGCCGTAAATGCAACAACAAATGAAATATTATATGTACACCCTTGCAATGCCTGTAGCGGTTTCAGCAGCTATAAAAACGCTTCTCCTAGTCCTATTCGGAAAATGAGATTGTGAAAATTTTCACACGCGCCATGGCAAGATAGCGAAAAATTCATCACAGATAATTACCGAAAGAGGCAATTATATATTCACTTCTTTTTTTTTCAGTAATGAAAAATTAAATGAGTTACTTTTTTATCGTTTTTGGTTAAGCACTGTTTAATATGCGACCGTAACATTAACATCAAATGAAGAGCCATGAAGGCAGCTCATTGAAATAATTTTGCAGACGATAGCACTAACAACGAGAAAAGGGAAATCAACAGTATATAGTAAAACAAAAGTAAATGGTTACCAATGATAATAAAAAAAATGTCGAGAATGGCAATGAAATATATACAACACTTCTTTGAGGTTTTTAAACCACAAATGGGTTAATAGGTTCCTTAGACAATTAAATGTATTGGAAGAAACTATATGTACTTCAAAATAAAAGCTGGAAACTTAATCTTTAATTTAACTGAACAGTATATTAAGTGTACTTTATAACGTAAATGAGGATCTTGAGAATATCTTAAATATATAATAGTACCCTGAGTAAAAAATAGTAAGACTTTTAAATTTAAATTTTGCGCGAAAACTTATTCGTCGAAATATTTTCCTGCTTTATATGACTTGACAGTGACATCTGTACAAAATGTCACATCAAAATAATGATTAGTGCGTATCGTACGCTTGTAGTGCGCTCTGAAGTACATAAAGTGCATTCGATGGTTTGTAGGATGAATCAAATGAATCGGGAAAGAAGTTCCATTAAATTTTGTGCGCGGAATCAAATTTTTGGGAACTGAACATTGAAAATATTCGAAAAAACCTTCTTTGATAATTTTTGGTCGCGAGAAAGTGTTTTTGATTGGTACAAATCATTCAAAGAAAGTCGTTCTTAAGATCAACTGAAGACCAAAAAGTCAGAAAAATAAAGGAATTGATGCTTGTGAATTGACGCTGACCAGTCAGAGAGCTTAGTGTCATCTTTATAATATCATGGTAATCAGTGGAAAGATAATTTGGGCCTAAGAAAAGTGAGCGCATGATTGGAACAAAATCACTAAATATTTTCGGTAAACAGTGTTGTATAAATGTCTGTGAAACAATGCTTTGTGACTACCAGGATATCTTGAAACTTATTAATACTGGCGAAGAGTCTTGATTCTGTACTTACGACCTGGAAATGGAATCAACTGGCCGAATATTGTGGCAAAGTTGAGTCGAAGTCGAAAAAATTACGACAAAGCAGTCAAGAATCTAGGTTAATTTTATAGTTTTCTTCAATTATTAAAAGGTAGTGCTCTTCGGATTCGTTTGGGTCAAACGTCGTTTGAGCGTAGCTTTTCGTAAAAAGAGGGCTGAATTATAATTGATCGATGGTAGTTATTGCGTTTTTATACCCTGAACAGATTAAGTTTGTCACGAAGTTTGTAACACCCAGAAGGAAGGGTCGGAGACCCTATAAAATATATATTTAAATGATCAGTATGTTGAGCTGAKTCGATTTAGCCATGTCCGTCTGTCTGCTGTCCGTCCGTCTGTCCATCCGTATATATACGAACTAGTCCCTCAGTTTTTAAGAYWTCGTTTTGAAATTTTGCAAACGTCATTTTCTCTTCAAGAAGCTTCTCATTTGTCGGAACTGCCGATATCGGACCACTATAACATATAGCTGCCATACAAACTGAACAATCGGAATCAACTTC
>NW_017535448.1:5197-6637 GCF_001853355.1 Bactrocera latifrons
ATTGTTTACAATTTACAGAGTAGTTAATGCGTTTGTTATTCCAATGCAGCTCAGCCCTCATTGAATCCACTCGGCCTAAATTATTTTAAAGTTTTCATTACTATTAAAATCATCAACGTTCATACATATAGTTTCAACAATCAAATACTAAATAACAACCGGAAGACATTTACGAAAAGTCAAAAACTCCCACATATGAGCCTCAGCTGCCATACTACCAAGTAGAATATTAAATCTTCAATTGTACTTGTTTGTTACTGTTGTTATTCTACTTGTTGTCATAGATGTGATGATAAATCGTGACAGTTTTGCATTGCGCTGCCGTAGCATAACTTTGCTTGACGAATTGTGTGGCATCTAAAAAAGTTAAGCACAAGTGCACGGAGTCATACCAATGGGAGAGAGTAAAGTCAAGAGACAAAGAAGAAAAATAAGTAATGTCAACAAGCAGAATTATTGAAATTCGTGAATATTAAAATTCTGCCGAGGTGTTGAAAACAAGAGACTGAAGTTGTACGCTTGTCGATGCTAATGGCCCATGGTTCTGTAAGAAATTTTGTAAACAAGTGACAGCGCTCACAAATAAATTTTAAAGCGAAATAAAGGTATTGATAGTAATGTTGAAGCGAAGTAAAAATTAAATTTAAGCAAAGAAGGTATTTCCATATCTCTAAATGAAGATATTAAATATTAACAACCAAAATAACAGTTCGCCTTAAAAATTCACACGCCTTCAAATAGCAAAACTGCATGGGTAAATTAATTACCATAGAGTGTGAATTAATTTGTCACTCATTAAAACATGAACTCCACATATTATATATGTACGCATGTAGTTATATATAGACTGTCTCTTATACACATCTATCCACATATTATATATGTACGCATGTAGTTATATATAGAAGCTCAATTTAGAGCTCGCATTTTAGTTGTGCGACAAATTTGTTTCACCGTAACCAACAACCGTGAAGAGAAATTTAAAGGACGTCGGTAGTCGCTGCAAATCCACCAGTGGCAAACACCACAGCTGCTCCGGCAGTGTCACAAGCCAGGCAAGTGTATTTCCTAGTCCGCCTCTGAAAATTGAAACGTGAAAAACTTTACAAGCCGCCATACTAACTGAGGGAAAACTTACGCACCAGCACGCATATATCTATGTACTTTAATCACTACTTTTCTACTCGTTAGTTTTCTGTTTTTATTTTTTATTTTTTTTGTTTTTGTAACGTATAGTGGAATTTTTCCATCAAATAACTAGTAGTCAACAGCACTATCAACGAGAAGACGGAAAATCTCATGAAAGAGTAATAAAAAACAAGTAAGGAACGGGTGAATGCAAAACGTCAACCAGAGGATCAGATTGGAAGCAATATTACAAGTATATATAATTCATAATAGCTCAATAATTGACAGTCAGCCGGATGTTCGAAAATTCTA
>NW_017535448.1:6972-11509 GCF_001853355.1 Bactrocera latifrons
TTCGTCGATCCGGACAAAATGACCTAGCCTGCGTAGACGATGTCTTTTAATTCGCTGAACTATGTCAATGTCTGTATGTATATCTCATACAGCTTCTCGTTRTATTGCAAACGACCATAAATCTTCCGCAGAACTTTCCTCTTGAAAACTCGTAATGCTTGCTCATCAAATGTTGTCATCGTTAATGCCTCTGCGCCATATAGCAGAACGGGGAGGATGAGTAACTTATAGATTTTGGTTTTTGTTCGCCGATACGGATTTTACTTCTCAATTGTCTATTCTGTCCATTTAAAATTTTTAAATATATTCTGAGTAACTGAAATATTTCTGTATTTACTAACAATTTAATTATACCGATAGTTTTTGCATTATCTTATAACTCGGAATTTTATATCAAATATCTGCTATTAAAACTAAGAAACTCATAACTTAATTAAAGCATCTGAGCCAAACGCCTGAAACTATGCTTCCACAAAGCAGTTAATTTGCGGCTAACACCAAATTTTTTTTAGAAAAAATAAATTTCGACTTTTTCTAGTGCAATTTTGGAGTTTTATGTACAAAATAAACGCAATTGCGAAAAAACATATATTCATACAATTTGTTGCATTTAAAAATGTCAAGCAATATAAATACTCCTTTTCGCTGTTTATCAAATAAATTACCAAGGAGTGTGAAAAACCTAATTTCGCGCTCATTAAAACATAAACTCAATAAATATATACATATAAATAGTTGTTCATACATGAAAACTAACTTACATAGGAGCACAAATATGCACTTTCATAGATAAAGTGTGGGTATGCGACAAATTTGCTGAACCGCAACCACTTCACGGTCGAAATGGAAATAAATGAACACCAAACTCCACTGCAAATGCAACAGCTAATGAAATATGTATACCCTTACAATGCCTTCAGCGGTTTGAGCAGCTAGAAAAGCTCTTCTCCTAGTCCTACTCTGAAAATGAGACTGTGAAAATTTTCACACGCGCCATGGCAAGATAGCAAAAAATTCATCACAGATAATTACCGAAAGAGGCAATTATATATTCACTTCTTTTTTTTTCAGTAACGAAAAATTAAATGAGTTACTTCTTTTATCGTTTTTGGTTAAGCACTGTCTAATATGCGAACGTAGCATTAACATCAAACGAAGAGCCATGAGCCATGTCAGCTCATTGAAATAATTTTGCAGACGACAGCACTAACAACGAGGAAAGGGAAATCAACAGTATATAGTAAAACAAAAGTAAATGGTTAGCAATGATAATAAAATAAAAAAATGTCGAGAATAGCAATGAAATATGTACAACACTTCTTTGAGGTTTTTAAACCACAAATGGGTTAATAAGGTTCCTTAGACAATTAAATGTATTGGAAGAAACTATATGTACTTCAAAATAAAAGCTGGAAACTTAATCTTTAATTTAACTGAACAGTATATTAAGTGTACTTTATAACGTAAATGAGGATCTCGAGAATATCTAAAATTTATAATAGTACCCTGAGTAAAAAATAGTAAGACTTTTAAATTTAAATTTTGCGCGAAAACTTATTCGTCGAAATATTTTCCCGGTTTATATAACTTGACAGTGATATCTGTACAAAATGTCACATCAAAATAATTAATTAAAGTAAAATTAAGTTTCGTAAATATCGTTTTACTATTTCTAATGAAAATATTCTACAATATTGTTTACAATTTACAGAGTAGTTAATGCGTTTGTTATTCCAATGCAGCTCAGCCCTCATTGAATCCACTCGGCCTAAATTATTTTAAAGTTGCGCGGAGTCATACCAATGGGAGAGAGTAAAGTCGAGAGACAAAGAAGAAAAATAAGTAATGTCAACAAGCAGAATTATTGAAATTCGTGAATATTAAAATTCGTCCGAGGTGTTGAAAACAAGAGACTGAAGTTGAACGCTTGTCGATGCTAATGGCCCACGGTTCTGTAAGAAATTTGGTAAACAAGTGACAGCGCTCAAAAAGAAATTATAAAGCGAAATAAATTTATTGATAATAATGTTGAAGTGAAGTAAAAATTAAATTTAAGCAAAGTAAGGATTTCCATATCTATAAATGAATATATTAAATATTAACGACCAAACTAACAGTACGCCTTACAAATTCACATGCCTTGAAAAACAAAACCGCCATGGGTAAATTAATTACCGTATAGTGTGAAATAATTTTTCACTCATAAAAACGTGAACTCCACATATATGTACATACGTAGTTATATATAACCACGAACTGTGCAGAAAAATTGAATGCACGTCGGTTGTCGCTGCAAATCCACCAGTGACAAACCCTCACAGCTTCTCCGGCAGTGTCACAAGCTAGGCAAGTGCATTTCCTAGCCCGCCTCTGAAAATTGAAATGTGAAAAATTTTACACGCCGCAATGTCAACTGAGCGCATATATGTACTTTAACTCACTACTTTTTTTGTTTTTTTGTTTCTGTAACGTAAAGTGGAACTTTTCCATCTTTATAAAGCACCAGCTAACAACATCAACATAAGCTCCAAGAGCTATGTAGTTAGCTCCATCAAATAACTAGTAGTTAACAGCGCTACCAACGATAAGACGGAAAGCATCATGAGAGAGTAATAAAAACAAGTAAGACATAATAAGTAACAAGTAACGGGTGAGTTCGGGTGCAACTTGTAACTTGCAAAAATCAAGTCCAGGGAAATATCTTAAAGTGCAAAGCGTCAACCAGAGGATCAGATTGGAAGCAATATTACAAGTATATACAATTCATAATAGCTCAATAATTGACAGTCAGCCGGATGTTCGAAAATTCTAGTATTAGTTATGTGTGAGCTAGGTCAAGCTTTCACCCAACTTTATCTATTTTAGGCACAAAGATGCACTGTAAAACACGCACTCAATATTGACCGATATATGCGGTAAAAAGTCACTCGCAAGTCCGAAAACCTTTGAAATATAGATATATTATATATAATATAGCAGAAATTCAGTATCATAAGGAAATAAATTTCTCTTTTTCGGTAAAAAGTCAACAATAGGCACTAGGGTCCCCATTTTCTGCACTTAGAGCCTTGATCAGTTTTAGTTGAATTGTATCTTGTGGCAAAAATTAATAAAATCGGGTAAAAACTTAACCACGCTCTCGAAGCCAATAGCGATACAACTCAAACACTCCTAAAATAAAAAAAAAAATGTACGTTTAGCGAAAGAAGAGAAATACATAAATGCGAAGTAAGCTAAGAAGAARGCAAACAACGATCTAGATGAGGAAATTTGCAGATATGTACATTTGTACACGAAAACAGAAAATATCATTGCTTCGAAAACGAACAAATTGTTTTACGCAATGATTAAGTATACATGTACAACAATAATTTCTTAATATGCWTATTTATTGTTACTTTGATTTTTTTGTTTTTGTGTTAGGTATGTGGTATGAGTTCCAAATTTAAAATATTTGTAGCAAATGTTATATCAAATAAGAGTGTATGAGTGCATGACAAACTACTGCTCCTGTTGAACTCTGGATGTCAATAAGRCGACCACTACGTTGTTCGCACAACRCACCATACGCTGCGTTCAATATTAGGTGATATTCACTTTTGGTTCAATGGCTCAATTAATATAAAAAATTGTCACATTTGGTGTGAGAACAATCCACAAGCCATTGTTGAGACGTGTTTATGTCTAGTCGATATTGCTCCAAAAATCTAACCGGCTATTATACTATTAYCAATGGAGAACCCTGTAGAGCTATGATTAATGGCTTTTACTTTCTAGCTACAGGATCTTGATGTGGATAAATAAGACGGCACCACTTGCCATAGAGTCAACGAAAAAATCAATTTGTTGAAAGAAGGTCTATCTTATGTAGGGTTATTTGAAGTTGCAGCCTACGTGGAAAAGCTAGGGACAATTAATGCCTTCGAACAAAATATTGCGAATGTATGGATTGCTGTAAAAAGTGATCGAAAATTGGACCGTTTAATTGAAAAGTATTCGAGCCAGCCTCGGCGCTCACTTTATTGAAGTCCTCTCTAAAAAACATAATGGTAAATGTGAATAACAGCAAAAGAATGGCTTTGTATTTTACTTTTGACCACTACTCACTATATTCATATAAAAACTATGGTTTTAAGATAGTATAACAACACTGGTCTAAAACGTATTTATTTATACATCTTGCACGTGATTCACCATGTGATGTTTGATTACTGAAGGCAAATATTAATAAAACAGATAGTTGTTTATTTTAAAGTAAATCTATTTTCCACAAAAAAAACGTTTTGGTTGAAGTCACTTAATACAATTTTTCATCTAAATATATATTAAGTATGGTCACACATTCATAAGCAATCGAAAATATTCACGTAAATAAATAAGTGTCTTAGGAAACTGTGTATCATACTACATATACTCGGCAGTATTATTTTTATATACTGCATTTGTCACGTTTAATTCAAACGTGAGCGAAGAAAGCTGAAAGGTCTGACGACAATATTGATGTTCTCTATCTGTCCTTCTGATTCAAGAGTAATTT
>NW_017535449.1:0-1773 GCF_001853355.1 Bactrocera latifrons
AAGTGCAGTTCCAAAATGAAACAACTACAGGCTATTGTAGTCATATAATACAAATAACGTAGTCAAAATGCGTTCGTTCTCCTACATTTTGGAAATTTAATCCACAACATCCGATATTTAGAATTTATGAAGCCTCTTTTACTAATTTTGGTATGCAATATTTAAGATTTTTCAAAGAGTTTGAATTCAATAACCATAATTTTCAGCTTCGTAAAACAAAATAAGAATCACTTATAATTCCAAAACGAATTTTGGCGAGAATATAATTTTTGCCATTAAATAAGCTTCTAAACATTTAAATGGAGTAATAAAAAGTAAGGCAAGGCATATGCCGGTTCTGTAAAGCCTCTGCTGAGTTTACATATGACAAATCTACTCACCAAAGTACCTATGTTAAAGTAAATTAGCTTAATGTAGGTCAGTTTTGTTTACCAACGGTCTGAGTGAGTTACACTCAATGAGAGTGTGACTAACAAAATTCGCAGTAAATAATGTGAACTGTGTACTACGAAATTCGAATTCTGCTCAAAATAAGTATTTCTCTCAAGGACATAATTTGCTAAGTGGTCGAGTTGATAAAATCCACTCTTCAACTCAGTACTTATGTGAGTGTAAATGACTGAATGAGGAACTGAGTGCAAGCAATGGAACATATGAGTTTTAACATGAGTTTGGGAAAGGAAATTGGCTCTAAATATATGACAAAATGAAATAGCTATGAATCTAATTGCAATAACTTTACAATTAATAGTGTTGTGTAGTGGTAGGGCTGTCCTACCAAAAACGTGTCGATTTGTCACTTGTAACAAATACATATGTACATGTACATACACAAAGTTCAGACATGAAAACGAGTTTTGTGAAGAAAACAAACCATTTGATTTTTTTCCAGCACGTTGATACTATTTATGTGCGAATGCGTATATTGACTGCATTAGTTCGGTCATTTTGAGCGTATTTTTGGCAGCATATTATACATTCATAGAGAAGTATATATATGCCATTTCTGTCTTAAAAGTGGTAGAGAAATCATTTTTGCTGCAGTGCAATTAATGTTTATGTGTTTTGCAGTTAAATAAATAGTAGAACAAGTTGGCAGTTGCTTCTATGCATCTCTGCATCTCTGCAGTTAGGATATAAATTGCTTAAGTGCAGCTGATGAGCCTATTTTATGGCCACTATATGTAATATTATGTTTTCAGTGCGATAAGATATGTCTACCAAAACTAATTTAGCTCATTGGTGAACTAAGTATCAGTAAAATTTTACTTGAGAATGACATGAGATCTTTAGATTCCGATAAATTACAGATTTTAGTTGTGCCAGCTTCTGATTTGAGTTTACTTCATGCTCGTAGAAGTTTGTTAAGATGTAGATCTTCCTATTAATATAAGTACATTCTATTGGGGCCTATATGCTCCTTGAGCTCTTCACCCTAGCCACCCAGTTACTTGAAATCATTGCGGTATGCAAAGAGCTAAATATCAGTAGTTGACAATGACCCTCCATGAATTTCTAGTAGATATTTCACCCACTACTCTGGGGCATTGATATGTAATATAATTCTCAAAATATTGTCACTCTTTAAGAGAAGTTGAATTATTAACGTTTTTAAAGTCACAGTCGATTGTACTATCGGGTGATTTTTTAAGAGCTTGATAACTTTTTTAAAAAAAAAAACGCATAAAATTTGCAAAATCTCATCGGTTCTTTATTTGAAACGTTAGATTGGTTCATGACATTTACTTTTTGAAGATAATTTCATTTAAATGT
>NW_017535449.1:3733-7995 GCF_001853355.1 Bactrocera latifrons
AATTGTTGTATTTACTTAAGTTGAATATTTCATTTCACTTTGTTTTCAAGCACGCACCAAGAAACGCAATTTGGGTTTTCTTTTTCTGACAATTTTCTGCTCTTTTTCAATGTTGAAGAAAAGAAGAAACTGTAATTCAAGGATGGCAAAATTATGGCTAAACTCACTTAAGATCCCAATTTATTGGCGCATGTACACTTTATTCATATACGCACATACAGACACATAAGTATACATATGTGTGCAATTATTATGAAGACATACACTCTTCGAAGACTCGCACAAAATTTTATATGCCTGTCGTACGTGGATTCATTGCTATCGCAGTTGACCTTTTTTTGCACACACCGATTTTCGAACGGAAGCATTCGATTTTGAAACGTGCTGACTATTGAATGCATCTATGCTGGCAAATATATCTATTTCTTTAGTATTTTGTGTAGACTTTTACTTAGTACAATCAGCCTTTGTTTGGAATTGTATAATAATTATTTAAAAGCTGATATGATTTACGTATCTACTTTGTAAATCATTGATTACTAGGTTGTTATACAAGTATGATATTATCAAGTTATCAATTAGCACTAGGCGCAAACAATAGTAAAACTTTGTTCATATTTTTAAAATTTTTAATTTATTCGAATCATCGAATATTTAAAGTAATTCACCTTGGCCCCCAACACGAATGTGCACGGAAGGAATTCTCGATACACCACACCCTGATAATAGAAGAAAACTGTTTTTCGAAAATATTGAAAATCAAACACACGTGCCCGCGGCAAATAATTATCACCGAAGACCTTTTTTAACATTCTGAAGGTTTCGGTACCAGGAATTTGATTCCGCACACAAAATTTAATGGAAGTTCTTTCTGGAATAATTTTCCTCATCGTTAAAATCACCGAAAGCACTCTAAGTACTTCAAAAAAAATATATGTATATACAAGCATTGAGATTTTGAAAATTCATACAGACTCTTTTTTCTTTATCTTTAAAGTTGAAAGTTTAAAATTTGCAAGTTGATTGCAACGTTGACTCTTCCTCGGATGAACACTTCTAAATCTTGCACCGATAAATTAATAAAAATATTTATTCGTTCTATATACGCCATGGTGGTCCTTTCATACAACAAGAACCACAACATTTAGCTCTGACAGAAAAAGAACTTAGGTAACTTTGGTACTTAAGTGGAATATTTAAAATGATATTTATGTAACACCTATACTTCTATCAGTTATTATACTATAAGCACTTTGTTTTCAATGCACCACGGCATCTTTCTTTGATGCTTTCAAATCGAAGGCAAAAGGGGGGTGAAACTCAAAAAAGTAAGCGAAGAAAAAGCAAATTTCTTAAATATTCGAATGTGAAAGTCAGTAAAAGTATGAGCAAATCTCCAATGTCATGAGAAGCAGTCGTATTAATCATTAATCGTTTTACCATTGCTAATGGAAATATTCTGCAGTAATTTTTACTATTTACAGAGGAGTTTATGCCCTTGTTATTTTTAAGCAGCTCAACAGTCGTAGAATCCATTCGGCCTTCAGGCTATATTCAAATCAAATTGTAACCAATAAATTATTCATTAACAATCTTATTTTGGGCTTAAAATATATTATAAATTATTTATTAAATAATGTTGTTATTGTTATATTTTTTTAAACATTTTAAAATCATCAGCGGGCATACATATAGTTTCAAACATCAAATATTAAACGACAACAGGAAGACATTTACGAAAGGTCAAACCCCACAACATATGGGGCACAACGGCCATATTACCAGGTAGAATATAATTTCTCCAGTTGTTTTTGTTGCTACTGTTGTTATTGTAGTTGTTATAGATGTGGTGATAAGGATTGACAGTTTGCCGCCTGTTGCTACACTGCGCTGTCGTAGCATAACTTTACTTGACGAATTGTGTGACAGGTAAGAAAGTTAAGCACAGTGGTGCACGACTCATTCCAATTAGAGAGAATAAAAACAAGAGGCAAAAAAGAGGAAGAAGTTATGAGAATGAATGAAATCGTGAATTTTAAAATGTATTACAGAAGAAAGATAAGCGTGAAATACGCTTGGCAATACTAACGACGCGTTGTTCTGTAATAAGGAAGTACGGAGTGAAGAAAAATTAAAAACAACTTCACACACCATCAAATAGCAAAACTGTCATGGGAATAATTGCGGAACCCTCCTGTACTGGCAAAGAAATTACCATCGAGTGTGAAATACGTGAAAACGTGAACTCAACGCAAATATATACCGAAACACAATTTTGATTTTATATTTTAGTTGTGTGACAAATTCGCTTTTCCATAACTACGATCGTTACTGCAAATTCAACAATAGCATTTAGCATTTCATCGCAGTGCCTCCGGCGGTTTCAAAATTATTTGTGCATTAATTTTATTTCTGAAAACGGAATGTGAAAAATTGCGCACGCCACCATGTCAACTAAGCGAAAACTTACGCGCTAGCGCGAAGATATGTATGTACTTTAAAACGATTTTTTACTTGTTTTGTTTTTCCTGTAAAGTAAAGTGGAATGTTTTCTGCTTTTATCGTTTTTTGTAAAGCATTAGTTAACAGCATCAAAATAAACACCAAGAGCCGTGAAGTCGGCTCTTTCAAATAACTAGTAGTTACCATATGCAACAACACTAGAGGACAAATTTGCATAAATTACACACTTGTTGAACTTGCGAACATAACAAAACCAATAGCGAGGCAGATTAAGTGAGGATAAGAACAACAGCTGGAACCATAAACATTTCTCAAATCTCGGCGCCCATGCGTCTGTATGCAGCACTACTATTACACTACAAAGAATTTATTCTCACTCAGTATACAACAGTTGGAAATTGATATTGGTGGTTTTATTTTTCACGCAGGTATATGTATGTATATAAATATACCGTTTCACGAGGAAAAAAATTGTAAGTTATCATAACTGTTCGAGGCCTTGTAAAGATGATCTTGTGGGCTATCAAAATAAGCCCGCATCCAAGATTCAGTGAAAATATACACCGCAATAAGCAATCAAAATATTTCGAACGATGGATGAATTTTTGCACAAACAAATTGCACATTTTTGAAATAAATAAATCTTACCTTATCTTGTTAATAGATTGTGACTAACCGAATCCGCCTCGCATAAACTCCATTGGCGTTGGTGGTTAAAGGATTACAATATCGCATCATGTCTTGTTACGCACTTCTGTTAGGCACGACAAGACGAACGCTGCGTTGCGAACGAAATTCCTTAGAATTTTTCTTAGTTGGTAGAAGCATACTCCCAGCAGGGTTCTCTGCTATAAGTCGGTACGTAGAGATAAGCCTTCAACGCAACTATCGCATCTTCTTATACTTAAACTCAGCGGTGCAGGTGAATATACAACGGCAGAACAACGCCTTATCAGGATGCCCGGTCGCAAAGGTATAACGGGGAAAGAGCTAGGTAATGAGCTCGCCCGCTCCGCCGCCTCCAACAACAGCTGAGCCTTTCATTGCAGTTGATGTCCATACCATAAAGCAACTGTTCCGCAAGGATGAAGAAGTGAGCAATATTGTATTGTATTGGCAACAATTCCAATACATTCACCATGTCAAGTTGCCAATAGTTGGTTACAACGATAGCAGATTTAAATATGGAATCAACCACTCAGGATAATTGCTTCGCGCAGTTCATTGCAGGTTCAAGAAGCACTTATACGAGGTGTGTTCAAAAAATATCGTGAATTTTGTGTTTTTTCAAAAATTTTTTATTTATTCATGAATATCTATTTTGTCCCCTTCACAGTAATCCCCATGAGATATTGTATACTTGTACCAACAGTTTTTCCAATCTTCGAAGCACTTCAAAAAATAATTTTTTTTTTTATCTTCTTCAGCTTCTCCTTCGATGCCGTCTTTATCTCGTCAAGAGACGCGGAACGTCGTTCTTTCATGGGCCTCTTCATTTCAGGGAACAAGAAAAAGTCACAGGGGACCATATCTGAGGAATACGGTGGCTGCGGCATCATTAGTGTGTTGTTTTGGCCAAAAAGTCGCGCAAAAGCAACAATKTGTGAGCAGGGGCGTTATCGTGGTGCAAAAGCCAATTTATGTCACATCTTCTTGGCCTTCTGAGAACATTTTGTACCACCGATAAACGTTTCTTCGGTCCAAGGTAGCTTCTCCGTATGCCACAGTCAACATTCGGAATGCATCCGCGCACTTAATTTAATTTTCCACTCAAAATTTGATACAGGTTCTTTGATCCA
>NW_017535450.1:0-6964 GCF_001853355.1 Bactrocera latifrons
GTTTATGTAAATTAATTAATGATTTTACATTTTAGCGTTTATGCATGCATTTTCAAAGTGTTTAATTTAGTGTTTTGTATAATTTATCAAATAGCCATTCTAATATTTTTCAGCAGTGGTATCATTGGCAAATGTTATAAAAAATGCGAGTTTTGACAGCTCCCTCTCGAATCAAAGAGTCTCGTATTATATAATATTATCCATGCTATAATGCCGAAAAAGTACAACTTGAAAATTACAAATAAAACGCTGTYTTCATATGTAACAGTAAACATTTGTCACGAATTTCACAAATATGTTTACAGTAAATTATGCTTTTGATGATCGACATGTATGTAAATACAGTAATGATACAAGCGGCTTTATCAAACTGTGCTTACTGTAACGTCTAGGTTTTCTCAAGTTTGCATTCCGCCATTTGTCGCTGGTATTCTACTGAGGATACGTATTGAAAAAATAGCGTGCTGTGGATCATGCTCTCTTCTCTCTCAATCTCTGTACTGTACTACTGCTTCTCTGCATTACCCCAGKGTCGTGAATACACTAGTTACTTATATTACATGAATTCACTAATCCAATTCACCAATTCCTACTCCAGGGTATGTACATTTACATATGCTTATACAGCCGTGGTCACGCAAATAAGACGGTTAGTCATAAGAAGCAATAAGCGCTAATGCAATTGACAAAGATCTTTAAAAAAAAAGTAAAAAAAGTAAAAAGAGCTTAAAATATGATTACTTTTGTATTAGTTTATCCATTTAAGTAAATAAACCAAAGCAATTCACAAATAATTAGTATTATTTGAAAAACCTAAGCTCTCTCTAAAATGCTTTTATCACCCTAATAGCACATTTTACCAAATCGGCAAAAATCATGTAAAATTAGTAAAATTTAGTCAAAAATTTTGTGCTATAACATGCTTACGTTTCTAATACTTGGTTCTATATTATATAATTATATCATCGCATCTGCATTCCATATTTAYTACAAACTTTCCGCATCTCTTCTTTGGGATAGAGTACCAAGCTGCTTTAAAACCTTCCCCTCAATCCTCAAAATTTTTAAACATTTTAGCAGCAATTTTAAGGTTAACATCATTCCATAAGTTTCCTATTGGATATGGGTCAGGGCTTAACGCTAAATCCGAAACATTTATTTTTTCTTTCTTAAGCCAATCTTTTGTGATTTTCGCTATATGCTTAGGAGCGTTATCCTGCATACAATGCAATTGAAAGCAAATGGTTCAATTTCGTTCCTTAATATTGATACCGATTCATTTTCCCCTAAATGGGAATAATTGGGTACACGACACGACAGGAAAAGGCATCTCATATTTCGGCCTTCGTAGTACCTTTTTCCCAAAAAAAAAAGGTCTTTATCCCAACGTGTTTCCGTTGTTTGTATACTTGTTGGTGACAGAGTTTTACCAATTTTAGAACAAAGTACAAGCAGTATACAAACATACAAGTGAATATGTCACCAACAAAAAATTGAAACATTGTTCTAGGAAAGACAACAATCGTCTAAAATAGAATATAAAATAATCATCACAAGTCAAGATACTAGCTTAATCTTACAAAAGAAACATTTTCAGCCTTAAACGGAGATACACATTCAACAAGCGACCTCGCTTCGTTCATAAATACATACACCGTTAAGTAAATTGAGAAAAGTGACAAAATTGGCAACATAGTTCTAGAAAATACTTTTCAAATCTAAAATATTTTCCCGTGGCTCCTAAAAATCATCGTCGATATGTATGCAAGTACATACATAAAGCTATATTCAAGGCCTGTTCCAAAATAAACAGGACCTTATTGAATCTAGCGCCCTCTAGTGGCGCAATCTATATGTCGAGATTAGTTAGAATCTGCTATCTTCATCGATTGTCCACTGAGAACTTCATGACATTTCATTGATTGGAAGTGAAGTTATTACGTTTTCCGGGTCAGTTTGTTTCTGTTATCAGTGCGAAAATGAGCTTCGAACACAGAGCCAAGATTAAACTTTATTCTAAAATTGGTAAAACTCTTACCGAAACGTATCATATGCGAAACAAATCTATGGCGATGATTGCCTCTCTCATAGTAGAGTGCACGAGTGGTTTCAAATTTTTCAAAGTGGTGAGGACATAAATGACGATTAACATGTGGGCCAATCAAAATCCCTGACCACCGGAAATTCCATCGAAAAAAGCATTTTTTTTTAAGTCCTGTTTACTTTGGAATGCATCTTGTCTTTACGATGGTTTGTGGGCAAAGCTGTTCGAGCAATATACTATACCACGAGAATGCCCCGTTGCATACTTCATGGATTCACAGTAAACCTACCGTTAAAGTGACCGATAATTAAAAGAAGTTATCGATTTTATAATTCAAAGCAGATTATTGTTTATTTTTTGCTAAATGTGTATAAAATAAAAAAATTGCATGAAGCTTCGTTCAAATTTTTTCGGCTTACTTATATACACTGTCAAAGTAATGTAATTTGATTTATACAGACCAATACTCTTTTGTTTTCACGATATGATGCACTCGTGAAAAAATTATACGTTTCGTCAGCATCCTGTAAAAGGATACATTAGCTTCAGAAAAACGAACTACCCAAGGGTCATTGAACAGTCTCCCCGTTCATTCTTTNATACATACACCGTTAAGTAAATTGAGAAAAGTGACAAAATTGGCAACATAGTTCTAGAAAATACTTTTCAAATCTAAAATATTTTCCCGTGGCTCCTAAAAATCATCGTCGATATGTATGCAAGTACATACATAAAGCTATATTCAAGGCCTGTTCCAAAATAAACAGGACCTTATTGAATCTAGCGCCCTCTAGTGGCGCAATCTATATGTCGAGATTAGTTAGAATCTGCTATCTTCATCGATTGTCCACTGAGAACTTCATGACATTTCATTGATTGGAAGTGAAGTTATTACGTTTTCCGGGTCAGTTTGTTTCTGTTATCAGTGCGAAAATGAGCTTCGAACACAGAGCCAAGATTAAACTTTATTCTAAAATTGGTAAAACTCTTACCGAAACGTATCATATGCGAAACAAATCTATGGCGATGATTGCCTCTCTCATAGTAGAGTGCACGAGTGGTTTCAAATTTTTCAAAGTGGTGAGGACATAAATGACGATTAACATGTGGGCCAATCAAAATCCCTGACCACCGGAAATTCCATCGAAAAAAGCATTTTTTTTTAAGTCCTGTTTACTTTGGAATGCATCTTGTCTTTACGATGGTTTGTGGGCAAAGCTGTTCGAGCAATATACTATACCACGAGAATGCCCCGTTGCATACTTCATGGATTCACAGTAAACCTACCGTTAAAGTGACCGATAATTAAAAGAAGTTATCGATTTTATAATTCAAAGCAGATTATTGTTTATTTTTTGCTAAATGTGTATAAAATAAAAAAATTGCATGAAGCTTCGTTCAAATTTTTTCGGCTTACTTATATACACTGTCAAAGTAATGTAATTTGATTTATACAGACCAATACTCTTTTGTTTTCACGATATGATGCACTCGTGAAAAAATTATACGTTTCGTCAGCATCCTGTAAAAGGATACATTAGCTTCAGAAAAACGAACTACCCAAGGGTCATTGAACAGTCTCCCCGTTCATTCTTTCCCAAATAGTTTAACCCATTATTATATTTCGCTCTGCTATCAAATCGTATAAACTTTATAGTTTTAGTAAAGTCGTTTAGGCTCATTGTTTTCGAAAAAAACCGGGTCCCCAATTTTTATTCGTCAAATAAGAGATATCCAAATTGCTTACCTCATATGCGCCACTAGCAAACAAAGAATGCATCTACTTTTGTTGCGTTTGGCTCCCACTTAGTCCTTAACACTATAAATGCTTCTTCTTCTATACATTTTATAATATGATGCATTACGTGCTGATCAATGATAAGAGTGAACTATTCCATTGAAACCGGCGCTGAGATAATTATAACACATTTTACTCCGAGACAACTGTGTAATATTTTTCACACCGGTCATAGTAACCTGCCTATTCAGGCCATATAACAAATTTTCTTGGCAAATGGAAAAAAATAAATAAAACTGAATAATGAAGAAAATATTATATGAATATTTCAAGAATTGTTATACAGTTTGATAACGGTGTTATAACGTCTAACAATTTTTAAGTTTTACAAAAGTTTGATAACGGTCAATTTCATCGGAACTGGTAGGTATAGTGTTACTACTATATAAGTTTTTGCGCAAAATTGTATCTCGATATTCATTCATGCTTAATTTTTATATTGGAATGTGCGATGCAATTTATATTTGTAGTATATGAGTAGTAGGTACGATTCTATTTCAGTTACGCCCATTTTCACACCGCTATACGGGAATATCATCAGTAATGTATGTATCTTASTAAATGTGGTTGAAATTTGTCTAGCAGGTCTGGATATATGTATAAGATATTGCCTAAAAGTTATCGGTGCCACGCGCAGCACTTCTGTTTAGTACCGGCTTCTATACTTTCAGTTAACTTTATACCTCACTAGCCGGCAATGGTTGCGCGAGGCATCGCCACGCCCGTCAAAATATGCAAAATAAAAAAAATTTTAATAAAATAAAAAATAAACTTAAATCTTTAGACTGTTCTTTAGTTCAACTTAATCTTTAATTTCAGTTATGCCTAAAGCTAAGTTAAATAAAAAACCTTAAGTAATCTCGTAGATTTTTATTGTACATCAGTAAACAAAATATTTTTAGGAGAGATTTTATTTTAAATCTTTATTTGTTTTATGACAATTAAAGCGTTAATTTCAAAATTTCTCAGTTTTTATGANTACCCAAGGGTCATTGAACAGTCTCCCCGTTCATCCTTTCCCAAATAGTTTAACCCATTTATTATGTACTGACTATTGACATCGCACGCCAACCAGAACTTTATTATTTGTACATCTAGTCTGTACGATCTCTGGCAACTCTGCCTACTAAAAGAGTGTGTAATTGTGCGTGCTAAGAAAAATTAAATAATTTTGGTGGAAAAAGGCAKAAAATTACAAAATCGTCTCATTAATCCGAATAATCCAAAGCGTAGGTAATCAGATGTATTGGAGTGCAGAAGCAGCAACTTACAATCACCGACTATTTTGGATTGGAAGGTTTGTTATTTCGCCGATATCACTTTTTGGACACAGAGGAGAACCATCAGCTGTTTTGGAGACTTTTTTGGCAAAATAAAAAATTACTTATATTACCATAGCCTAAACGTATACTAAAAATTTTGATCAACAATTATTCACAAGGCAACCGAGTTAAAGGGTTGCCAAGTATTGTTTATTTTGTATTTATATTCTTAATTGTTTATATTGTATGAATATAACTATAAGCACATTCTAAAAGCAATGCCAATTGTTAAGACACCGCCTCCAGGAGGGGGTAAATTAAATAAATCTGCAAACAAGGATGTTACAATCGAAGATCTAACAAAAAAGCTAGAGGAAATGGAAAAAATATGTAATTTTTTAAAAGCCGAAAATATAGTGCTCAAGTCAACCGATGTAAAGAAAATTCCGAATTTGGAAAATAGTGTTGAATTCTCAACGGATGAAGAAGAACTAGCTAGAGAAACGGAATGGATTCTTAAAAAAGGCCAGCTAAAAAACGAAAAGCGGAGTATTCTCCTGATCTTCAGGAAAAAGAAGATAAAGCAATATCCAAACTGATTACCACAAAAAATAGTTCGCGACCCCCACCAATTATGGTGTCTGGAGATGCCAACGGCAGTAATTATCAGCAACTATATGCTATTGCAAAATCTGAGGCAAAAAACAATTTTACCAGTAAACTCTTAAATAATGGCATATACAAGGTAAATACTTTCTCCATAGAGGACTACAGATGCATATCAAAAGCACTTTCGAGTAGAAATATATCTTGGTATAGCTTTGAGAACAAGCAAGCGCGGCCAATTAGAGTTATTATAAAAAATTTGCACAATTGATCCAAAATCAATTATTAATGACTTGATGACAAGGGTTAAATGCACTGAGTGCTGTCAATCGTCTTCAATGGAAAACTAAAACTCCCCTCGACATGTTTTTGGTAACATTTGATCCCATGGAGAACATAAGAAAGATTTACGAAACCAAAAGCATATTAAATTCAATTATTTCTATTGAACCGGTAAAACTGCCTAAGATGATACCACAATGTAAACATTGCCAGTAATTGGCCACACACAAAACTATTGTGGCAAAAAACCAAGATGCGTTAAGTGCRCCGGCAAGCATAAGACATCTGAATGTTCGAAACCAGAGAAGCAGCAGCCTAAATGCTGTAACTGTGGCGAAGCACATCCAGCCAACTATCGAGGGTGCCTTGTTGCAAAAGAATTAAAAAAAATACGAGCTAACACAATCGGCCACAAAGAAGATGATGGTCTAGCACAAAAGGTAGAAGGTCCTTTAGACTTGAGGAAGAAAATCAATGAATATCATCAACAAGAAGACCCGTATGTATGATATCGGAGACACATTTTACGTCACAAACCTATTTTAAAATTAAAAACTATGAAACTTACCATACAATTCATCCTAGCAATTGCGCCCGTGGCGGAAGCTCAATATTAATTAAAAATACGATTAAACATTTTGAGGAAGAAAAAATTTCAACTGATAAGTTTCAGCTACAACAGTAACTATTTACGGAGTTAAAAGTCCGCTTTCACTTACCTCTGTGTACAGTCCTCCAAGGCATTAAATCCAATTTGAAGAGTATCAACACTTAATAAACAGACAGATTCATAATGGGTGGAGATTTCAACGCTAACAACACGCACTGGGGCTCAAGGCTTACGACTACAAAGGGGAGAGAACTCTATAAAGCCCTGCAGTCAACCGGAAGTTACGCATTTTCGACGAGCTTACCATCATATTGGCCATCAGATAATCAAAAGGTTCCAGACCTGATAGATTTTTTCATTGT
>NW_017535450.1:8889-10005 GCF_001853355.1 Bactrocera latifrons
TTTTTCACAGCTGAGATCACCTGATCGAAATCTGCCTTTTTTAGGCACAGAGATGTAATTAACAGAAATGTAGTAGATCATCTTTTTTGTGAAAAAGTATTTGTAATGGAAAACATTAATGAAAACTTTCAAGAATATTTTTGAAACAAAAGTTTATTGGATATTTATTGCTCTTCCTCACCWCCTCTGAGGTTGCAATGTAGGCACGCTACCGATGTATATACAGTTTTAAATCAATCTACTTATTATAAAAAATATGACTAGACAAAAATAAATATATAAAGTCAGATACAATTCACGAATATTAATTACATTAAAAATATAACATTGACAATATATGTCAAAACAATCGGCTTGTGTTAATTTTAACAAAAACAAAAATTAATAAAAAAAATTCAGGAACAACAACAATAATATTCAAAACAATCTACTAAGTAATAAATAATATTTACAAAATATTCTAAATCACCCACAGCGAAATGCTTATTACAAACCCTATCAAAGGAGTAGTGGTGGAAAGAAGGGTCCTATACCTGGTACACGAAAACACTTGAAAATAAGCAAAAAAATATTGATAACAAGCGTACAAACCTAATCGCAATCGCAAAAATTCAGATCAAGGTAACTATGGAAATGCCGCATTCAACAGATAAACTTTTTGACAAATATAAAATAATTCAGACTGACAGACATATATACATATAAATTCCGACTTATACGGACGTGATTACTATTTATGTATAAGACACAAAAACTTTACGTTTTTTTACTTTTTTATTAAAAGCGTTTCCTAGTAAACTAATTCTGTTCTAATTCTAATGAATAGACAGAATTACAATTTTCACAGCAATAGTACAGTTCTACGTTAACCATTTTTTCAAATAATATTTGGAAAACCCGATCCTATGGTAAGTAGAATCAAAATGTTGTGTATAAATATCGTCGATTTTTGATAGAAAATCTATAAATTCAAGGGGTGGTTTTACTATTTGGCAATTACTATATTGCTTTTCTGAAGTGAAGAAAAATCTTCTTCAGTAATACCACCATCAAATCTTGGCAAGGGCATTAAACAATTATGTTGTTTAAAATATTTATAGTACAAATAACCGCAAA
>NW_017535451.1:0-6985 GCF_001853355.1 Bactrocera latifrons
TTTTTAGCAACTTTGTTGCGAGAGTATAAAAACTAAGCTCCACAATAAGATACAAAACAAAAGATTGTTTAATGTTGGCGGGGCTCTGCTCTCTAATAAGTAATTTTCACACACATATTATCTCCTAAACCAGAAAGGAAAGTCCACCAAATTTGCTCAGAAAAGAGTTTCAGTTTTTCACTTTTCGGTATGCAAATCAAATACCAATGAATATATTGGGATGAAACTCTAAATAGGTATGGCATCTCAATCTTAAAAATTGCTCAAATCGGCTCATAACTTTCAACCTCCCATATATTCAGGATGTGGACCCATTTGCATAAGGTTAATTTTCTTTCCAAAATTATCGATAAATCCGTAAGATATATTATTAAAATTTGTTTTTTGTTAATAATGTGTCTTGTTTTAAAAATAGATTAAATCGGTATTGTACCTAAAGTAGATAAAATTGGGTGAGCACTTATCACTCCTATTATAATGATTTTTAAACTTTCAATTGAAATTCATAAGGCACCCTTTCTGGTAATAACATTTTAGTTAATCTAGTAGACTTTATGCCCAATTTGTCAGTAATGTTCTCGAGTATAATTGAGTAATACCAAGCATTGATGCATTCGGTACAGACTTACCCATAAAATATCCGATATAATATTTTGGACTTTCCACATGACTTAAAACCATATTTGTCAAAATTTTTGTGTCATATTTTAAGAAAATTATTATAAAGTTTATTAAGCAAATATAATATTTGATCTCTTCATAGCCTTTCTAACATTGTTATCATCTTTCCGGTGAAAATAGAAAAGCAAAATCACTTATGCGTATACATACGTACATATGTATGTATGTTCATATTTTTCTGTACGAACATGTATCTGTAGTTATCGCTACGCGTTTAAGAGCGCATCAAAACACCAGGTCAAGTTTATTGCGTCAGCTACTTTTGGTGCGAAGCTGAGCGGCATTGTGTCGAGTATAAATATTGGCCCTAACTGTTGTTCTAGACATTGCAGCTTCAATATTTGTAACATGAAGTTCTTCGCTCTTTTTGCTTTTGTCCTGGCCTTAGTGGCGATGGCTGTGGGTGAGTTACAGGATTCGGTTACAAATTAAAGAAGCAACAATACATACATACATAGTCGCAAATAATAAACTTTTCGTTTAATTACAAATACTTTTTTTCTCTTTATAGCCATGCCTGAACCTCTGCCCGGTGGTGGCGGCGGCGGCGGTGGCGGTGGTGGTCTCACCTTTGAAGAGCTCGGTGGAGGCGGCGGCGGCGGTGGTGGCGGTGGTCTCAACCTTGAGCTCGGCGGAGGCGGTGGTGGTGGCGGCGGCGGTGGCAAGTAAATCGCACAGCCATCAACCGACATAGTTTAACACATTGTTAATTGATTTGACTGTTTGGCCTAAAGATTTAGAACAAATTATTACATTAATAAATCTAATTTGATAAACAAAATATAATCGCATTTTAATGATTTGCTTCTATAATTATTAAATTATTATTAAGTGAGCGTGTATTTACTATTGAGCAGCTAAGATGATATGCGGTAAAAGAAGAGCTCTTCCAGAGTATTTTCTCTTTTAAGGAGATTTAATACTATATGGAGATTTAATTTATTGTTGGATAAGTTAGTGCTTTAGAGGGAATTGCATATTGTCACACTCATAGAAACTCCCATCCCTATTACCAATAACCTGGAACAGCTTCTCTTATGGCGTATTTTTCACCTGCAAAGTCCGTCGCTTTATCTTTGCCAAATTTCTTGAAAACGCCTTGAAAAATAAAACCGTTTTCTACCGGTCAGTTTGTAATGCAGCTATATGTTATAGTTGTCCTATATCGGCGGTACAGATAAATAAGCAGTTTTTTGGTGAGGAAAGGATTTTACAGATCAATATCTCAAAAACTAAAGAACTAGTTCGCGTATATACAGACGGACAGGCAGACAAACGCATATGGTTAAATCGAGCTGAGTCGATGTAAATCATTTATATCACTTATGTATATAAAATTTAGCGTTGAATTTGGTCGAAAAAACTGTGCTCAAATTTGTACTATATGATCCAGATGTATAAATTCCCAGTTCTATGAACACATCATAAAAGTTGTTTTAAATATATCTCGTCATTAATATGAGTTCCAACTATTGGAATGATCGAATATAAACCGGAGAGTAAATGTACTATTAGAAAAATGACTTAACTAACAACATTTACAACAATACATTTACATACATATGTATGTCAAAATACATACTATATACAAACATACATATATTTTAGCAATGTTATGTATTGGAAGGATAAACAATCGTTTTTTGACATACAGGTGCAAAAATTATTAGTGATGCTAAGTTCTTTTTCGATATTTTTGTTGATGCTTCATTTATCTATTGTAAAGAGAAAGAATTTGATGTTTTTTAAAACGGTGCCACAAGCGAAGCAAGTACCTATTTTCAAATATCTTGGGGATGCCCAGGAAATGTGTTACATCAAAATTTGTTTCAAATTGGTCCAGTAGTTGCTGAAATTGTGTGGATTTCATTTAAAAATGGGCATTTAGCCCAGTGTCTAATTTTAATACATAACTAAGTAAACCTTTTTTTCAATCTTTGTAATTACGCCTTGCGTAAGGCGTGGGTTTAGCTAATAGACGATTTGACTCTTTTGATACAATTATGATATACAAAAGATATTTTTTTTTACTGTGGTTAATATGACTTTAATGTTCAGAAACGGGCACATACCCTCTTCTTGAAATATATTTTAACCGCAGGTGATCTTCTTTAGTGTGATCAGTTCGTAGATTAGTTTATTACTTACGGGATGTGTTCAAAAATAACTGAAGCATTGGATTTTTGAAAGAGAATTATTTTTTAACATATTTTTACATTCTGCACTTTTGCCAGCGCTTTTTCCAATCGCTGAAACACTTCTCAAAGTCGATTTTTGGGATAGCCATTAGCTTTTCCGCAATGCGCTTTTAATGTCATCTATGTCTGTTTGTGACAACCATTTAGGGTTCATTTAATTTTTGGAAATAGGAAAAGGTCACGCGGAGTCATGTCTGGCAAATATTAGCGAACAAATTCTTTACTCTACTATTTCTTGAACAAACGGTTGCAGACAAGGTAAGCAAGGAGTACAGCTGAGAATTGTATTGTACTTCATGATATGTCAACATAGCAAAAAAAAATTTAACAATTGGGCTATCCAAACTCGCGAAATCTTAATTTTAAAACTCCCGTTAGTTTTTGAACACACCCCATAGTTATAGTTTTGTTATATGGCAAAATCAACGTCTGTGCAATAATAAACCTCCTTAGACCGCCAACGATCGTGTTACCAAGTCCTATCCACATTTATCGTTCATGTCACTTCGAAAAGTAAATGTTGAGCTTTGTGATATCTTGATCAGCTTTAAGCACAGGCACGTCACCACTAGTCCACAATTTGGATTCCCGGGTAGAGCAGTTAGACAAGCTAGGAACCTCTTTCGATGAATCCGAGGCCCTCTAAAAACGATCAGAAGATAATTTATACTCAACTTAATTCAGGGCAGTTAGAAATCAATAATCACAATGGGCTTTCTAGAGGCCTATGTGAGTGATCAGACAGCCACTCTACCTACCTAGCTATGATAAGAACAGCACTAAAGACTTATTACATAAGTAGAGGTATAGTACTTACGGTCTCACAGCTACCATAGCGGGGGACTTTCTTTCGGAGAATGCGTTAATGGATAAAATGAGTAGTCTCACTCAGACCAGCAAATGGTTTGAGCGCAACGAGGAAACGAGATTGCAATATTATAAAGGTTAAATAAAATTTACCCCAAGTTGGCAGCACTTTTACCTACCTGTTGCAAATACTTGGAATATACATATTCCTTTCAGTCTGAGGAAGTTGTTATTGCAGGTGGATAGTATTAGACTATTGCTCCGACCAGAAATTACCGCTACTAAAAAATTGTAAAGAGCTGCAAGTAAGTCGCAAATCTATCTTTAACAAAAAAGGTTATTATCTTACAAACTGCTAAAGCTCTTTCAACCAAATTTTGTGAATATATTGAATTCCAGCATATCCTTGATACTTAAATAGATAACTTAAAAGATAACTGGCTAGATTTAATAAAAAACCTCAAAATAACGATTCACCAAAGTGATTATGGTTGACTTTAAACCGAAAAGTCGGTTGACTATTTCCTCTAGTTCCCCTGTGCTTATTATAAAGTAATGATTTTAGAAATTTAAACCGTTTTTATACGGTATAAAGTCAGTGCCGGATTAAAGTAGCGCGGGGCCTGTAGCAAATTCTGTCAAGCGGCTCTTGGTATAGTATAGGTTCTCAAGTTTAGGATATTAAATAAAACAAAATTGTTACAAATAAACTTTTCTGGATTTATTATAGGCAAATTTAGAGGTAACACTTTCAATATCGACTTCTTTAAGCAACTCAAGCTCTATATTCAACAAAGTGAGATGATTAAGACGTTCTTTGCCCAACGTGTTCCTTAATTAATTTTTAATACGTTTTATTATTGAAAAAGAACGTTCGCCACCGCAGTTAGTGATTATGAGAGATAAGTAAATTCGCAAAGCAATTTCTAAGTTTGGGAATAACGATTCTAAATAATTATGTATTTAATAAAAGTTTGTAATATTGCTGTTCCAGAGGCTCCTGTTTCTTGCTTTCAATAACAGTAGCCACATTTGTTTTCAGCAGCTCTGCGAATTGCACTAATTCTGCGCCAAGGCTGTTCTCCAAATCATCTTCGTAAGCACTGACCATACTAGAGAATTTTTCCAAAATCTCTTCTGTTGTAAGAGATTTTAGCTGTTGAAATACTTCAAAAATACTAGTAATTTTATTATATGCTTTCATATGTTTAGTTGAAGTAATCAATAATGACAATAAACACCTCAAATTCGAAACGTTGTCCAGTTGTTTGATTTTCAACAAAGTCGTCGAGCGTAGTAGAGCCGCTGAAATGGTCGTACTTTGTATTACGCTTGATTCGTCTTGATGCCTGTTGCTGGTTTTCTTCACAGTAGGTCAGATCTTTGACTCTTGCCTCAGTATCTGAAAAAGTGGATCGCATTACTTGGACGTAGCCATATAATGATTCGTAGGCGTATTATTAAGGTCTTGATCAGCCGACTGTAGCGTAGCAGTAGTTGAAAGTAGTTCGGAAGCTTTATTACGGCAACCCGCTTCATTGAAAATGTCTTCCAATACTTGCTTAATAGTGATAAAACCACATCAAAGTCCTTCGTAGCATCAGCTCGGGCTGACCACCTAGTGTCCGATAGCCGTTTCAAAATCGGAATTTTTGAAGTAGAATCTTTAAGTGCATACAAAATCTAGAGATAATCGATAATGATTTTCTTTTTATATTATTTTATGAAAATATTTATTTAATTAATAGAAATTCACAATAGCGGTATTTGGCCGAAATTAAACTTTATTTTGATATAAAAATTAATGGATATTAATAAAAAAAAGTAATAACCTGGACGCTTGAAGGGTAGAAATGTACCTAGTATAGATACTAGTCTAAATATTTCGATTATAATATTTATAATTAAACATTAGAACTTTAAACTTAAGAAGTTCGTAAAATGCCTACTTATTTTTACGCTTTAACGTGACGAAATCGGGTTTTAGATTTTCAGGTGGAAGGTGGAAGTGAAGCATAGGCTAAGCGCTTCGCGCTTAAAGCATGGAAGGATATTTTACGCTACATCTAAACTGAATTTTTTTTAAATTACGGTCAGTTGGATCGCGGGCCGGTAGCATTTGCTACTCTTGCTACGTGGCTAATCCGGCACTATATAAAGTAGAGATACATGTATGTATCTTAAACATTGAGTCAACCCATACCAAAAAATCATTGAAATTGGAATCTCGGTGACGACATATGGCTTTCCTCATTCTGTTGACTTAATGCCGAATGATTGAGTCAATATACCCCTCTATGGATAATAGATGACTTATTTTATTGGTACTGTTAAAACTTCATATTATGCATTCCTCTGACCCCATATACCCAATATAATGATTTAAGTTTATGTAATTTAATAGTCAATATTCTATTTATAAACGACATTTTTCTTTATAAAGATTTGCTGACACGTGGAAGTATTTCCTCACGTTAAATTCTAAACAAATGAGACTTCGGCTGCACCCGACATCCTTATTCGTTTGCTATAAAGTTTAGAGAGTGAATATACTATACATATATTCAGATGCACCCCCACATAGCGCTTTCTTACACGTTATTTTGCATTTGTGCTGTCAATCAATATGCAGCACCTTTGTACGTCTTTCCGTTGAAAATATAAGAGTATGCTTCATCAATCACTTAGCCATATGTATGTGTCCATATATAAGTATATAATATATGTATATGCATTTCAATTATTTATGTAAAAAACTTTTACATGTATATGAACATACACACTTCTATATATGGACGAGTGTATGTCTAGACTGTTGTTATCGCCGTGCGTTTAAGAGCGCATCAAAACAGCGGGTCAAGTTTATTGTCTCAGCTGCTTTTGCGACGAAGCTGACAACATGATACCGAGTATAAATATCAGCCCTAACTTTGGTTTCGGACACTGCAGTTTCAGTATTTGCAACATGAAGTTCTTCGCTCTCTTTGCTTTTGTCCTGGCCTTAGTGGCGATGGCTATGGGTGAGTTACAGGATTCGGTTAAAAATTAAAGAAGCAATACCACATGCCTGCAATCACGTACATATGTATATATTCATGTTATCGACTTTCCGATTAATTACAAATCCTTTTTCTTCTTTTTACAGCCATGCCTGAACCTCTGCCCGGTGGTGGTGGCGGCGGCGGTGGCGGTGGTGGTCTCACCTTTGAAGAGCTCGGTGGAGGCGGCGGCGGCGGTGGTGGCGGTGGTCTCAACCTTGAGCTCGGCGGAGGCGGTGGTGGTGGCGGCGGCGGTGGCAA
>NW_017535452.1:0-20425 GCF_001853355.1 Bactrocera latifrons
ACCTAGCCAGCGCAGCCGTTGTCCCTTAATCCGCTGTAGCACTAAAAAACTTGCGCAAAACTTTTCCCTCAAACACTTCCAAGGCTGACTTATCAGATGATGTCTTCGTCCATGTCTCCGCACGGGATTTATGAGGGACCTGTACAGTTTGTTATGTGTTCGTGGGGAGAGTACTTTACTTTTCAATTRYCTACTCMGTCCAAAGTAGCACCTGTTGGCAAGAGTGATTCTGCGTTTGTATGAAAGGCATACTTTTACAAGTCCTATGACAATACRTTTTAAGTGACTTAGATTTTACRTGGTTARTGGCTGTCGTTTCGAGAGTCTARGGATATTTGAATAAGTAGAAAKGRTGCTYTGACGTTCGATATTTTTCGARAAAATATTTTAGATAAAAATATMGAYCAAGAGAAAAGAGATTCAATTAAGATTATGCTCTTTAAATACATATACTATCATAACACAAATCTTATTTAAAATCAGGATCCATTAAAAAAAAAAAAACAAATCATATAATTTATTGGGTTAGTTTGTCTCATTTTCGAGCTCTAAAAATTCAGTGTTGTTATTTGAAAACTATATCATGGCAATTTTTGGGATCGCACTATCCCATACTTATAATCTTTCTGAATAGCTTATCGGACTCTCAGGTATACGTAAGGTCATAACGCTTTATTTTTATATGTGGCAAATTTTTGAAATACAAAAAATCGAATTTCTTTAATGAAAGGTTCGCATGAAATATCGCTTTCAGTACGCGTTCTCAACTCTAGAGAACCACTACCGGAAGTACGTGGTAATTTATCCTGTCTCTGAAGTCATTACTTAAGACAGTACTTGCAATATTATTGTGAAAAAGGAAAATGCCTTAATTCTAAGTAGGTCTATATCTGAGTAGTTGACCTTCAGCTTGTAAGAATCCATCACGATGAGAACGAAAAGGAGTTTCAATGTCTTTGTGCATTCTGGCGCTGGATCTAAGAGTCTTGGTTGAGCTCAATAAGCGTTGGTGAGCAACCAGCATTTGYGGAGTTGCGAAAACCTTTTGGCCCAAAGTTGGTCTAAATGATATTTAGGTGATAAGGTTTTTAAGATTTTTTAGATCGCAACCTGTTAAAGTTGCAATGAGAAAKATGGGGTGGATACATYTAGACACTTTTTCCTCTACTGTTCAGTTTTTGTCAAACTAAAGTTGAAGCATCTCCTCAATAAATTTGTGGCAGGCTCTGCGCATTTAGCCGATATGCTAGGGTCTTTTGTTTTATACCCTTTCTCCTAAGCGCGGATATCTCGTTCTAGGAGTTCTGAGAATACAACAAATGGGTGTCTTTAGTTGTCGAAGTGGGATTTTAGTTGTCGTAGTCTCATGAGGAATATATCATTTACCTAACTTAAGCAAAGCTAGGTCTATGGGCTAGAACACCTTTATTAGGCCTTGAAGAACAAATAAATAGTATAAAAGCTGTTTTGTTTGCATTCGAGTAGTATTTGGAAATTCTTGCGCAGCATAAAGAACGAAATTCTATCTCATCCACAGGGTCTAAGTTATAGTCTAAATTACTTAAAAACGCTATATTTCCATTTGAAAAAATACAATCTGCTCTGTGATAAATCACCACACTAAACAATAGTTTGCTATGTCTAGACGAAACAATTGTCTTTAATTGAATTTGAATGGATTTGCGGCACGATCCCGGGGTTGAGGTGCGACCACTCAAAGTGTCAGTACACAGTTAGAAAAAAAAAAAACAACACTTACCAACATTATATTTGTTTTCTTAGCCTTCAACGCTTATATATCAAACACAATACTTTTTTGGCAAAAGGACATGTGTGTTGCATATGCGGCCTTGTTGTTGCTGCAAAATTTCGCTAACATATTGAAAGTCAAGAAGTGCACTTGATTTCTTCGCTAATGAAAAGGCAAAATTTCGAGTGGAAAAAGCGACGACGGAAAAGCAAAATCTCGATTGCCAAATGAAAATGAAAGGAAACAGAAATCATAAAGCGCGTGTGAGGACGCTCGGGTGCTGCGAACGATTGGGTGCGCCTGCATGACAAATGTGCTACCGTTAGTTGGCAGCAAAAACCACATGCTTAGCATAAGCAACGCTGTGCTCTTTGAAGCACCGAACACGCTGCCAAAAAAAAAAAAAAAAAAAGCGCAAAATCAAAAGCGAAATAAATCAAAAGACTGCTAACAATATTGCTGCTTGGCGGTTGGAGCGCCAGCGAGTCAGCGTGAAGTCAAAGGAAATGATGCATCAGATGATATATGAATGTGTGTGCGTGTGTATGGCAGGTCAAGGCTTGAGTGCACATCCGCCGGAAATCAGCAAAAGTGTATGCAATGATTCAATAAAAAATCGAACACACAAAAAAAAAAAACGATTGGAAATAAATAACTTTGGCGCTGAAAGAGCTAAATAACACAATCTTTTGTATACAAACATACACGAGGTAGATGCGTGTGTGTGGATAAATTTCGAGTGCTCTGTGGATAGGGTAAACTTACTTGGGCATCATGTTGGCCGCTTGCATGCCCGCGCCAATAACGCCGCCGCCGCCGCCGCCACCATTCTGATAGACGCCGCTGTCGGTGACGCTGCTGCCTACGCCGCCGTTGGTGTGACCGCCGACCGTTTTGCCTTTCAGCGTGTTGCTGGCGCTTCTACTGCCGTGCAGAAAATCATCAATCACGCGTCTTGGCTGGCGCTTCGAGGGGACACGTGTGAATGCCGGCTGTATGCGGCCCAGCGAGAGTGCATCCTTGGCCGTGGGCTGCTTCTCCGTGCGACTGCTGTGTGCGTGTTGGACAAATGATGAGTTGGCAAGTTGGTTGGTTGATTGGTTGTTGGTTGGTTGATTTTGGGCGAGTGGTGATGGTTTTTGTTGGTCGTAAAGTAAAACAAATCAATCCATATTCGTTACGGGTTAGGTTGTTTGGCAAATGCGGGTGATGTGATGATGTTGGTGGAGTACATAGAAAAGAATGAAAAGAAAAAATTATACGTTTGGGTGAACAATGCGGAGAACAAACAAAAAAAAAAAAATAAATAAATAAAAACACAAACAAAAACTATAAACGAAATGGAATAACAATTCAAAGCAAACATTCTACATACACATGAGTTGTACTTGAGGTTGTTCCAGCAACAATACACAATTCTTTGCGACGCAACGCAAACCTAATAAAGCCAAGTATATTGGAAAAAAAAAGTCCACATGGCAATAAAGCGACGTATTTGCCTGGCAGCGCTGCGCTCGTAAAAAATTTGACGCAAGCCAAGAGGCGTGCACCGCCTAGCCCCTTATCTGTTGTGCGCCATTGCCGCGCCTGTGGCCGCAGACAAATGAGTTGCACCCGAGAGCTAACCTTGTCGTGACGAATGTCGTAAAAACCACAAACAATCAGCGAGAACAAGCTGCCACATGCCATGGTAAAGTGCAAAAGGAATGCGCTTCTTGGCGCACTGCCACGCAGCCAGTCATCTATCTTCCAGACAAGCGCTTGTAGACGAAGAGTTGTGGCTAAAATCGGCATAGAAAACTGCTAAGGGGCTTTGGAGACGCATTCATCATGCGAACTCGCATACACTCAGTTCTGCATAAAAGAAGCGGCTTCAATAATTTATTCGCAATAATATTTGATGAAATTTTGGACGCAGAGCTTTAGAGGTAACACATTCTGTATTCCTTTTAGAATACATTATTGATTGGCTTAACTGACTCTAATATTTTTCCAATTTTACTTTAATCAGTAAATTTACAATCTCTTATGTAAAGGGTGATCCTTTTCGAGGTTTCCTACTTTTTTAAAGAAAAAACATAGAAACTTCAAATTTAATGGGGAATGTTTATTATCATTCGAAAAAACAATTCCTTTGCATTAATTTTTTGAAAATTATCTCCTTCAAATGTTGTGGTTGGTCGTGACTACGTCTCAGATGATCCATCCGTTAAGTACAATTTTCGATGACTCGTTTGCGCATTTCGACTGGTAACTGGCGAATGTCATGCGTGCTGTTTTGCTACCTGTATAGATTGATTTAACATATCCCCACAGAAATAAGTCTAACGATGTCATATCACACGATCCTGCTGGCCAATCGATCGGCCCAAAACGTCATATTTTCTGTTTACCGAAATATTCTCTTAATAAATTTTTTGATTGATGCCATATGTGAACAGAGTCACCATCTTTTTGAAACCAAATATAGCCAAGATCCCGAGCTTCCTTTTCAGGCTTGAAATAATTTTTAATAAATAATAATAATTTTTAATAAATATGGACCGATGATACCACCGGCTCACAAACTGTACCAAACCGTTTTTTTTTTTTTTCTGAATGAAATGCCAGCTCTTGAACCACTTTAGTTTGCTCTTCGTCTCAAATGCCTCAATTATGCTTGTTAACATACCCATTAAGCCAAAAATGAACCTCATCGTCGAACAAAACTTGGTTCGAAAACCTCGATGTKKCTTTAGAAGGTCGAGCGGCTTCAGTTCTTGCAGAAGCTGTAGTTTGTACGCTTTCAATTTAAGATCTTAAGGTGAAATGGGCCAAGTCCCATACGTATGTAAATCAGTCCGAGTTGTTGCGAACGCTGTCGAATCGACCGTCCACGGCCTTCGTGTACACGCTCAGCCTCGTCTTTGCGGGACGCGGGAAGTACATGCAAAGTTACTTCACGGACATGCAAATCAACATAATATTAATCTACATAATAAAAAAGTTTTCGACAATTGAACTCTCCAAAGTCGCGAAATTTTAAATTTAAAAAAATCTTTTTATAACATCATAACCTTTAGTCTAAAAATTTTGAAAATATTTAAAATATTTTTAATTCATGCATTTTTTTAAATTTCCTAATGCGCTAATTAAATGCACTAATGCATTAAGCAACTGAGTCTAGTGCGCACACTTGAAGAGTTTCAATCAAAATGATACAAAAGCAGACAACTTCGCAAATAATTTACTACCTCAACAAGCAGCCTCTTAGAAAAAATCTCATCAACTGGTTTAATTTGATGGTTTTTGGTCTTGTAAGGCTAGCAGAAATACGTAAGTTTTATTGCCAACTTACAAATACACACACGCATACATGCAAATGTAAGTTGGGTACATTCTGCTAGTTGCGCTGTCTTTAGCCCGCAACCCAAATCGTTAAGGGCGGACACACATTTGAAATCATTAAATTTTCAGCAAATGAGCCAATTTTCAACACCATGTCTACACATTTGATGCAGAAATAAACACGCAAGCACATACATCATCGCCTTCATCTGTGGGGTCATTAAAAAAATCTTAGCTCATCTGCGGCCACTATGCGAACGGAGTGGTCATTCGCCTGAAGACGGTCTTCATTAATGACCTTCACTACGCTAAACTAAGCAAATGCTGGCGAATTCCTTCACTCAACTAGAAGTATACGTATACATACAATACGCATACATACCTACATACAAACACTCACATACACAAGAGTGCAAATTTATTTCGCCCAACTGTGTGGCAAATGTTGCCAAATGTAGCTTCTTTCGCCGACTAATTGCGAAAAGTCCCATAAAACTGTTTTATACACACACGCATATATACAGTCGTATATAGTATAAGGCTGTGCGCATTTGCGCCACTTGAGAGCCTAGACCATGGCTGGCACTTTTGTTGTAACTTGAGTAGAGGCGCGCAATAAATACGTTTGGTATAGCCCTACAACGCATGGAACTTTATGGTTTTACATTTGATCAACAGCAAGGTGGGCACACATGCAGTGGAATATTTTCGTGTATGCATATGTGTGTGTAATTAAACTTGGGGAATAGTAAAAGCAAATCGTAAAGAAATGGCGATCGCCAGTAATAAAACGCTACAGTGAAAGAGAAGGAAAAAAAGGGCTGCGGCCGCAAAATAGGTACCAACTAAAGATAAAAATGTGAGACCGTGTAGCCAAGCGCTATTTGTTATTTTAATTTTGTATCAAGAAAATGTCCATGGCATCAATTGAAATATTGACGGACAGCAAAGTTTGGCGTTGAAAGTATACCTTACACTTTACAAAACTCMTATCAGTAGCWGAAACTTCTTSCGAATTTCRTGCCATATATCAAATGAACTTAATGTAAATACCCATATGAAATAAAATTTGAGTTTTGGCTATAAAATGATTAAACATTGGTTATATATTGGTTATATCTGACAGCGGAAGCTGAAAATTTTATTCTACTTAACTATATGTAATATTATGTAGTGATGAATCGAAAGGAATAAAAAACACAATATCGATTATTTTGATTATACGTTATTTTGCATTTTAGGTATACTATACATTGTATATTGATAGATTTCAGAATCGCCTTACTCACGAATTAAGAACAAATTTCTTGTCATCGAATACTGGTCCGAATACGGCTCKTAATAACTCTCCATGCAAGTACCTTAAATGCTAAGTTCGAACACTGGAGTTCATCTTTTCTATGACTTTACAAAGGACTACATACAGTAGTCCACGTGCGATCTCTCTAGATCCGCGATCTAACCTAACGTGTCCTAACCTCGTTTTTGCAGAGAATGCATTGAAAAGTTTTATGCGCTTGAACGCAAAGGAGATAGAGAAACAGAATATTTGCGACGAATGTCTGATTGCGTCACATATCATGGATATATTTATCCTCAAAATAGACTTCATCCAGTACCAAATTTACATCCATAAATACCCACATTCATCAAGTTTGAATACAAGTACTTGTGAACGAAAGGTACTGCGGAAGATCCGAAGTTTTCGAGCCAAATTTTGTTCAGCGATGAGGCTCATTTCTGGATCGTTGCGACAAAAAGCAACCTGARGAGATTCGTGAGCTGTCATYTCATTCAAAAAGAACAACGGTTTKGTGTGGTTTGTGGGCSGTTCCATATTACTTCAAAAATGATGGCGGTGAGAACGTTACCGTCAATAGCGACCGTCATCGCGCCATGATAACCGACTATTTGATGCCGGAAGTTGAAGCTCGAGATCAATCATTGGTTTTATTGAGAGAACACTTCGAAGAGCAGATAATTTCTTGTTTTGTGTCAGTCGATTGGCCACMAAAGTCGTGTCGTATTACATCGTTAGACKTTTTTATGGATATGTAATRTCTGAAGKCTATGCGTACAATCCCGCWTYGGTTTCGACCTTGGAGCAAAACATTAGATTCGTCATTCGAAAGTTACCAGTCTAATGCTCGAACGAGTCATGGAAAAATGGACTCAACGGATGGACTATCTGAGACGTGGMCACGGCCASCGTTTGAACKAGCTAATCTTCAAAAAATAAATAMCAAAAAACGTTTTTTGGAACKATAATAACCATTCCTATTAATTTTGAAGTTTTTTGTTGTTTCTTAAAAAAGTAGTRGTAGTCTCATATTGGATCATATGTATATTTTTTATGATATAAAAATAGCAATTTTTACGATTTATTTTTTTGCTTCTCATACACCTAAAGTTACCCACATCATCTACACACATATGCAATATTTCCACCAACTTACCTTGTTAAAAAAAAAGAGAAATTCACGGCCACCTTTACCTTTAATACCATCATCAATCAATTAATCCGTTATCACTCACCTGTAGCGTAAACGCGAACCGAGTTGAAATAAATCCGAATTATTGGATTGCGAATTCGGCAAAGGCGCGATGCGTACCATGCGAAAGAAGGCGTGATGTTCCACACARCAGCGCCACAAATGCTTACAAGCGGTTTTTCGCGGCGTCTCAAAGCCATAGGTGCTGAGGTCGTTCTATGGGGTGGGAGAAATGAAAGAGMGRGAAAAAAATAYTTATYASAAAATTTATGGMATATTTTGCCTTTTTAAGACAGTGTGTGAAGGGGACTAGAAGCGCGCATGTGATTTTATAAAGTTATAAATACTTATCAATGTATGCTAAATTTGTAAAATAAATAGTTGTGGGTAATATTAACCTATACATTCGGTAGTCAAAAAAATCTCTTCGTATTTATAATCAAACATCAACATAATTTTTTTTTATATTTAAAAAGAACTTTAATGAACCAAATATGTACAATTTTGGTCGACCAGTTTTTGCCACTTTTCCGATAGCGAGATTATTCTATCAGTGTAAAACTTTTCTGATTTTTCAGCGAAAAACAGCGAAAAGTAATTTTCGCAGGCTTCTCTTGAAGCCGTAAAGTTGGCTCCCATTAAGGACTTTCGCATTGACCGTTACAAATGATAGTCCCATGGTGCACGGTCAGGGCTAGATGCTGGATGCATCAAAGCTTCCCAGCGAAGCTCTCCCAGTTTTGCAGAGTCATCAAAGATGTGTGTGGTCTAGCATTGTCCTGATGGAAGACGAAGCCTTTTCTGTTGATCAATTATGACCGCCATTTTCGSTTGCTTRCKTYAATCTCATCAGTTGTTGACAGTAAAATGTAGAATCAATCGTTCGACCAGGCTGAAGCTGCTCATATTGGATGATTTCTTTCTAATTCCATCAAAAAATCAGTGTAACTTTTCGAGGCGTCAATACTGACTTTGCGCCCATTTTTTGAGCTTCACCATGCTTGGACCATGATCTGTMTCGCAGATCATTGTCGTAGTTGGTCTACTTTTCGTGTCTTGTTACCATTCGCTTCAGAAATGGTTCAATTTCATTTCGTTTCAGTAAAGGATCGCAGATGTTAATTCGGTAAATTAAATTTTTCATAGAAAACTTATCTGGTACCCAAACAGCGAGCTTATTTTCGTAGAAAACCTTTTTTAAATGGTGCAAAACCGTTTGATGATGAATGTTAAGTTCCTTAGAGATGTCATGCCTGYTTATGTGACGGTTCTGGTCAGTTTTCTTTCACATAGCAATTTCCAGAACGGAAGCGTGCGAACCATTGTTGTGCTACACGAACTGATACAGCAGCGTTTCCATAAGCTTCACAAATTTCATTGTTGGCCTGCGTGGCATTCTTCACATTTTTACACAAAAATTTCAAAATATAGCGAATTTCTTCACTGTCTTCACTAATTTTTGAACAGCTGTACCATTTTTTCAAATTCCATGAATTTAATTCTTTTTGATTAAATGAAACTTAAAATATCACCTTTTCAATGCTATATGGGATGACACAATGTGATTGGTAGCACTGGAGATCTACGACTGCAACGACATCTATTGACAAAATACGAAAAGACTTTTTCGACTACCCAATATTATTTAAATAAGTATTTTAGTAAGATTATTGAAAAGTGTTGAAGGTTTTCTAGTTTAAAGTGTTTTGTTAGTATTATTTTTCTTAGTAAAAAAAATAATTAAATTTTTTGTTAAGAGAAAATGAAAAAAAATTTTTTTTTGCTTATAATGAAATATATTAATTTATGTGTTAAAACACAAAAATTACGAAATATTACCTCAACACTGTTTGAAAATTTGAAAGACAACGAATGCAACCGCCGTGTTTCAATAATTTTTTTCAACACTTTATATGCAAGCTGGCAAGCTAAACTGTYAGTTCTATCACCTACCTCGAATAACAAAAATATTAACCATTAGCTTACGCGATATGCTCTTATAGCAAAGTCTAGTGTGAATATATAGCACTAATAACAGAACTTTTTTTCTAGTAACAACTTTCAAGTCCTTCAACCATTCACATGAATACTTTAACTCAATAAATTCACCACATTACAATGCGTGTGTGYGTTTGTTTGTGTGTTGGAATGCATTACTGGCTTTATGTCGTCAGACAGGCAAGCTTTTCTTCGACTTTTTCGCAGCGCTTCCAAATAAATGGCTTTGCCAACAAGAAATCCCATTCAACAAATATTTCACAAGTGCTTTTGCTTTTGCTTATAAGAAGGCGACAAAGTCAAGCGAAACCTCAAGTCGAGTGCCGTCGCACTAAGGTTGTGTGTGTGTATTTGATTTCTGTGTAGATGTGTGTGTATGAGTTGCTGTTTAGCTGCCGATGTGTGTGTGTGTGCTTTACGCAGCCTTCGAACGCACCTTCAGTGCAAACAGTGCGAGCACTTGAGGCTTTCAGCGCATTATGTTGAGCGTAAAATGCCTTGACACTTCGGCAAAGACGGCGACGCATTTAATATGGTGTTTATACAGCACTARCACCAGCACCAGTTTGTATCTGTATATATGTATGTGTGGAGCAAATGCAAATAATGTTGTTTCTTAAGAAAAAAGTAGGTTCTTGCAGAGAAGCGCGTCAAACAGCGCTGAGTGCTTGGCCGAGTGTCGCAAAGGAATTGAATTTATAAGTGGAACTACTTTAAGTGAGATATTTGTGTGCGGGAGTGTGTGCGTTTGCATGCAAATAGTTATGAATAGTGCGCGAACGTGCTGACGTATTTACATTTTTATCGCTTATCCGCAGCATGAAATAGCGTCCTTTGTAGTAAACTTTGGCAATGCGCGGCCAATAGTAATGAGCCACGGTCGTCTTGTTGCGCAGCACCACAATGCCACTTGGCGTCAGGCCCAGAAAGTACTCGACGCTGTCCTCGCCCTGCGGAAAGAAAAGAGAGTRAGAATGCTGATAAGTAGTTGAATAATAAGATAGCTCAAAATAAGTGTAAAATTTACAATGCCATAACAACAACAACAGCGGATTACTTGAATGGCTAAACTACTGTAGCACAAAAAAAAAAATTTTTTTTTTTAATAAAAAAGTTGATCAAAAAATTTACAAAATGAAAAAAAAAAAGTTTAGTGTGGTTGCACCGAAGCAAACACCCGCGACAAAATACAAAAAAAAAAAAAAAAATTACGTAAATGTAAATTCCTTAATTTTGAACGCTCAGTTTGTATGACAGCTATATGCTTTAGTGATCCGATCTGAACAATTTCTTAGCAGGTTGCAGCATAGCTTTAGAGAGTAAGCCGTGCCAAATTTCATGAAGATAACTCGTCAAATGAAAAAGTGTCTCATACAAGCATTTGATTCCAATCGTTCAGTTTATATGACAGCTACATGCTATAGTAATCCGATCTGAACAATTTCTTCAGAGCTTGTACCTTTATCCCAAACAATATGCCATGCCAGATTTCAAGCTGATAGCTGTTGTTTAAATAAAAAAGTTTTCAATACATATACTCTATAGTAGTCCGATATTGGCAATTCTGATAAATAAATAGCTTCTTGAGAAGAAATGGACGTGTGCAAAATTTCAGATCGAAATCTAAAAAATGAGCGACTGGTTCACGTATATACGGGCTGCCAGGCACTGAGTGTTACAAGCTTCATGGCGAACTTTATATACCCGGTTCAGGGTATAACAATAGTAAGGAAAAAAAAATGTACACAAATGCATCCGGTGAAATATGTAAGGCAGAACATACACAACAACAAGCAAAAAGCTCTTCGCCACGTGAAAAGCGCGTTGCAAAGTTTTGCCTCCACACCGCCCGAGCGTGCCAAGTTTTGTAAAGAGGTTATTAAAATTCAATAAAGTTATTAGCCATGTCATGCTCGCTCCGTCTCCTGCAACTTGGACTTGCTACACGCTATTAGCCGTGCCAGCAGTGAGTGGGGTGCTGCTTACAACCTGCTGACGGTCATTATCAGTAGATTTTACGTCAAAGTTTTTCTGCTCTTCGCACCAACGGCGAGTTTATACATAATTCTCTTTTCATGTAGCCTCTTTGTTATGCAGTTTGACCTTTCAGCAGCTAGCTCGACACAGCCTCTGTTGCTTCAACGGGAAAGTAGTTATGGATGCCGGTGATAATTTCACGTGAATTTATTTTGAAATTCTTTTTGTCACTTTCTGTTTATTTGAGAACGGTTTGGGTTCTCTTTACTTTTTTTGTCAATATGTTGTTGCACGGATACTGTTTTGAGCACCAATTTGTTTCTGCGTTAGCAAKTACTTTTTTAATTTGTTCACTTGACCAGTAAAATACTTGTTAAAGAGTTTAGACTGTTTTCATGGTAAAAAAAAAAAATGTATATAAAATTTTCCTTTTGCTTCAGTTTGAGTCTTCTATACTATTGGTGTGTCTTTCACTCAGAGTTGGCCACTATCAAAAAAGCAGTGGGTTAGAACTTCGCTGTGCAGTCTCTATCACTGAGATGAGCATTATAACCAATTATAAAGCTCCTACCGATACTAGCTTTCAGCAAGCCAAGTTTCAACCAAGAACGAACCAAATAAATAGCTAAGATCTCTAAAGTCGATAAGTTTTTCAGAAAACGAACTCACGCTTCAATAATCGGAGCTATGTTACCCTCTTGCGAGCCATCGTTAGACGACAAAGCTTCGGATGAGCCAGTCAACAGCCAGCACTTATGCGGCTGCAATATCATTAAGGCCCAGATAATGTGATACMTTGAACTACTTGTTCTCAGCAAGGTTCATCTTGCCGCGGTAATAAAAGTTTTAATCAGACAATAGGTCCAATCGGTGTTAGTGTGGTTAGGCAAAATTAAAAATTGGTGGACACCATTTGTCAAGGCTATCTTGCGTAAGATGAGTTTGAAACATCTAACAGCCTTTTCAGGCTAGCCAGCAAGATTCAGGTTGAAATATTTCGGGCGTAATACTTGAAGAGAATCRAGCTATTTAGTGAAAATCGGCTAAATCGACAACCAAAAGTTACTAGTGGGCGATTTTTGGTAGTAAAACGGACCGATGACAACACCTTGCATCAACTGAAGATTCCCAAAAACTTCGCTGTAAACAGAGTACCAAAACATTGGATCATTGTGAGTACACGAAAACTGTGGAAAGTCGATTCGGCGTCATTCGCAGTTAATCGTACTGACCTGGCGCATTTTACATCGAGATCTTAAATTGAAAGCATTCAAAATACAGCTTAAGCAAGAACTGAAGCCGGTCGACCTTCCCAGAAGATATTGCTTTCCTCTATGCTGTCTCGAAAAGTTCCCAGAAGATCCCACGTTTTCGAGTCGAATTTTGTTCAGCGATGAGGCCCATTTCTGGCTCAATAGGTATGTATACACGAAAAATTAAGTCATTTGAGACGAAGAGCAATCTGAATAGGTTCAAGAGCCGACGAGCCGACGATTCAGAAAAAACAACGCTTTCATGTGGTGTTAGGCCAGTAGAATAATCGGTCCATATTACTATTAAAATGATCGCGCCATGCTAACCGACTATTTGATACCTGTAATTGTAATTGAAGCTCGTGATGTTGGCGACATCTGGTTTCAACAAAACGGCACCATTTCTGACACATCGCATCAATTAGTGGATTTATTAAGTGGACATTATGTTAACTTAATAAATTTGAGAGGTCGTGTTTTTCTTATAACGGTGCATATTTGTGGTTACAAWGAATAAAATCGGGTGAAAACTGACCCTAGATCCCGTATAACTAACAACCTGATCTTATGTACCTGAAGGTACTTCCCTATCTTAAGCCCTGGCWGGTTGAAAGACTATGAAATGTGCGGTTATACCTGAACTTAGCGATCCTTTACTTGTTTTCTTTAAATTATAMATTTTTTTTCTTGGATTTTCGGACATAAACTGGTTTCTATAGATCCTTTTTTATCAAAAACTTCGGCAATTTCATTGCTACATCGCAACACTTCCAAACCACTGAACTGAACACGTAACATACCAGCGCTTAAAAACCACACAGTCACGTGGTTGATACGAGTACGAGTTAATAAATTTCCATTTGAGAAATGTATTTAAGTTAAAAGAAGATTATGGACGCCATAAAAATTTCATTCGCTTATTTATTAAAACACTAAAATAATAAAAATCGATGGCAACACAGTGATAACGGCATGATAATATCGGAAAAAGGCGGCAAGACAGCGAGCCACACGCGCACGGAAGTCGAGTAAGGAGGCGAGTGGGGATATGGGGCGTGCCAATTAGGGTTCATACAATGTTGTGCGAACGTTTTCGAGTTCGAAACGCTGTGGTTCTGACGGCCGCGGCACTTTTGGCTATAACTCGCTTGTAGAGCAAACGAAATAACCAATAAAAATACCAACACACACACATTGTTTGTATATATGCGAGTAGCAGTATGGTTTTATTCGCCAGCGAACAGGCGCGCGAACGTCTGAAGGTGATTTATTTCGYCGTGATATCAAAAATGCCATAAAAAATGTAAATGAAGCGAGAATTTACGCAGCAACATAAAAACGAAAACTAAAAGGACGATGTAAAAATGCCAAATATGTGTATATATATGTGTGTGTATATATGTGATTATAGTGCAAACATTGTTGCTGTAGCTTTCATGTGACCCACGCTGCACTAGCTGCTGGTTAAGTGTATAATGACGGAAAATGAAATTGGTGTGCGAGCGGCGCGCAAGGATAATAAAATAACGGAAGGAAACAAGTCGAATTGGTCAAGGAGTCAGCAGACGACTGGCTGCGATGGCGACAATGAGTGCCAAAATAGTGACAAATGACTGAGTGTCGAAATGAATGAGCGTATGAATGAATGAGCGAACGAATGTATAAATTAATGGCCGGCCATATGGCGGCTGAAGGCTTTAACTTATCTCAGAGTGCGCTCGGAGGGCTAACAATTAAATTTTGTCAGTGTCGCCTTGTTTTATTGTGTGATATTTATGTTTGCGTCACGGTTAGAGATAAAAGTGAGATGTGAAATGTGAGAATTTGGTGGGCTGTGGGGGTGGAGTTGAGTGGCCTCGTACCAGTTCTTCAGTTATGGTTAAGGAATTTGATGAAAATTGTGGCTTTTCAGCGAAATTAGACATTGCGCCAAAGTGTGGGCAACAAATGCTGGCCACTGTTACTTGGCTAGAGAGGGCCATAGGCATAAAGAGTTTTCAGTGGCGACCTTGCATGATAGCGAGGCTGGGTATTCAATAAAGTTCTGTCGGATATACATAGTTAACAAAGCCCTGAATTCGTCCGTGGTTAAATCGTACTGTAAAAATCTCATTTTCACAGTAATTTCTGCATCGCTTTAGACGAGACGTGGTGAAATGGGGCAGTGTACTTGACTAGGTCAAAGTTTTCAATTATTTTCTGAAACTGTGTGGTAAATTTTTACGCTGATAGTATGACGGTAATATTAGCTCTCTTAACCTCAGCATTTAGTTATTTCTTAATTAACTGCTTTGGGTGTTTGACTCCAGTAGCCATGCAGGCAACTGGCAGGTTGATGAGCTTTTGCTAGGTCATGTCCAGGTGCTAGTGCCGCCGACTTCTTGTGGTTTCACTAGGGACGTTCACAATAAGGGCAAACTCCAAAAACTCCTTTAAGCTATTAGCCTTGAGCGCGCCGATCGTATACTCCGGAATCAACTTCTTTCCTCGGATATCGCGTTGGTTTAAAATTAGACAGGTTTGGCTGCTTAGTCACAGCGGAGTTGTAGGAAACTGGAAGGTTTAGTAATGGTTGGTTGGACCCCTCGCCTCGGCCTCGGCGGACTTGGATCAGTTGCAAAAATTATGCTCTCGAAAGACTCATTCGGGCCAAAGTAAATCGTGAACGGTCTAGTTAGCATTACCCTCAGCAAAGTTCACATTGAAACGGTTGTGGGAACTCTGTCTGGAGCTGTCCGATCGGGATTGATGTGCGAAGATTGAAGTTGTATAGACTGGTTGCAAGATGTTGAGATATAATCAACCCAACACCACCCTCTTGAATGTTCCATGTTTGTCAAATCAAAGATAAATTTCATGAGACCTAACAGCTTTAGGCAACTAAGTTTTATAGAGAGAAAATACCTGTTCAGATTCAAGATTCAGTTCAAGACTTTTCCTTGTWATTCCTTGAACAGGGTATATCAAGTTTGTCACGAAGTTTATAACACCCTGAAGGAAGCGTCGGATATCCTATAAAGTATATATAAAAATGTCTCTCTGTATATATATATACGAACTAGTCCTTCAGTTTTTAAGATATCGTTTTACAGTTTTGCAAACGTCATTTTGTATTCAAGAAGCTGCTCATTTATCGGAAATGCCGATATCGGATCACTATAATATATAGCTGCCATACAAACTGAACGATCGGAATCAAGTTTTTGTATGAAAACCTTTCGCATTTGACTAGATATATTTGCGAAATTGGGTATAAATTATTTTCTAAGGCAACATTGTCATCTCCGAAAAAATTGTTCAGCTCGGCTTACTATAGCATATAGCTTCCATACAAACTGAACACATAGTTACTAAAAGAAGACGAAGTTAACGTTTTTGTTGTTTTTTTTTGTTTTTTTTTTTTTGTTTTTTTGTTGAATTTAAAGGATTGGTCTTCTGTACCTCTTACCATACTTAAGTACATGCGACTATCCGAAATTCGGCTGAAAAATTATTTTATGTCCAGCCTTTAAATTTTCTCCACAGKTCAGCTTTAATTCCATACACCAATAGACAACTTTTTTTAGTTATCTCCCAAAATTTAGCTGCCTTTGCCTCTGCAACGCTAAACGCTTACGCCCTATTTGTACTCGTACCTGTTCTGCAGTTTTCCTTTGTGCTTTGATCTCCATAGATAATCAATAACATAAAACATCAAACTTCAACATCAAAGCAACATCTGCCTAAACCCGCTTATTAAGCGATTTCACSTTGTTGCTTTTTTCTATTTTTCCGGCTATTTTCTATTCAATTAGCATTTCCATTTACTTACCAACACCGGATGCAAATCCACGCCGTACATATCGTGCCATTTCACTTTGTCCAAATAATTTAGCTCCGCTGTCGCCGGTGACATGCCCATTAATTGCTGATGAAGTTCGGCGACACGTGTTTCCAGTTCACTGCTCTGATTCGGCAGTAAACGAAACTCGGACACATAGCCTTTGGAGTGACGCCGCTGATCGTAATCCCCCAATTCGGCTGCAATAAAATGAGTGGGAAATTAAAAGCGTTGTTAATGGAGTTAAATAATATTGCAGAGATTCATCGTCAAAGGGAATGGATTTAAATACAAATAAGAACATTACTTTAAGCAATATGTACTCATAAAATAGATAACTATATATCGGAGTATAAACTAACTCAAGTATTTAAGGGTTTCTACACTATTAGAAAAAGTAATTTATAAAATTCTTTACATAAAAAAAATCTCTTTAACTTCCAAAAGCACCACATTTACAAAGCAGGTCGAAGATTTGATATCGATAAACAGTTTTTCTGCAGGGTTGGTCTAGTAAATGCATAAATTKTTGTAAAAATCTGTTGCGAGATGAAGACTTAAGTAAGCAATACCAAAACTCAGTAATATGAAAAAGAGTTATACTAACAAATAGCTAAATAAATTMGATGACAACTGACTATTTTTACTAGATTTGATGCTTGTAGAAGAGATCGTCACAAGATGTGATGATTTTGCTGATTTATATGTATCACGATCAGACTAAAGTTGAGTACAYAGCAGACTGGTACAATAAAAACAAATTGGAAATTCATCGATAAATAGAAATTGGAAATTACATTATGTGAAGCGACGCCGAACTCATGTCTAATCGAGCTATTTTAAGTTGAGAAACTTTAAATTCTTCGTTTCTTCGTGGTGGGTTGGCCTAGCACAATTTTGTTTTGAATGTAGAAAGTTGAGAAACTTAAAATTCAACTACCTCATAAAAATATTTAAGTTCCTTTTGACTGATATGTCTGTTAAGCCAAAGTGTAGGTTAAAAGCATAAAAGAGAAATGTCTACAGCAATTTTGAGACTGGATATAGGAAGTCTAGTCACACTAAATTTTCACTCAACTCTCCTAGTTGTTGCAAAAATACTATTTTTTTCAATAGGATGAAAATATCATCAAAAACTACTCAAACAAGAGCTCTGAGCTCTTAATATTATTACTAACACTTGGATCATTGCGATTAGTGTTAAGTCAACTCGCTCAAAGTAACTCGAGGATAAAATCCAAGCTTAAATCGTAAAGGACACACTTTTTAGCATTAATTTATAAAATTTTATCTTAAAATAATAAAATATCCTATTTTTAATGAGTGTTTTATTGAAACAGGAATAAGATTTTTTAGTGGACTTTGTCCAATATTTTGCTAATTTCAACACAAATGTTAAATACTTATAAAATATAAATTTTTCTTAGAACAACATTCTTTTTTTTTATTTTTCTTTTCAGATTGTGTAATAATTTTTACGCACAGAAGTGTAAATACATACATACAGACGAAGTTGTATTCAAATACTTCGATTGCTGTGTCTAAAAATACCCACAATCTGTTAAATGAGGCTCATAATAATRGCAACTCAAGCGCCTCAGTGCCGAAAATATCTAAAACGAGCTGAAAATGTGGAAGACTGCCTAACTGACTCGCTGGCTATTTGTCGTTGATTGCCTCTTTGCGCCTCATTAAGTGATTTTAATAAAAGACAATAAATTTCTCAAATCAATTGCGACTTATTAATATTTTGCGTAATGAGCATGAAGAAAATTTAATGCCAAATGAGGTCAGCTTTCGATTAWAGAAGTTATTCGCATAAAATTTTGGTACAATCGAATATAGAAGGCAGAAGCGAAAGTAAGTTAAATATGAAATTGCAGGGATTATTCATATTCAACTTTTGACGTTGAAGTATTTTTTAATGTAATGCGAATAATGAAAGAACATTCGATAGAGTGAGTAGAAACAGTTTATGGTTGTTGTTGTTGTTGTAACGGCAGAATTCTGCCGAGTTGACAGTCCTTGGCCGGATAAAAATCCGGGTCCGTTCCGGTTTTCGTAGACCCGACTGTCGTGGGAACGGACAGTTTATGGTAAAATGCGCTCGCTGTAAGGTATGCCTTTCGTAAGAGTCAACAAAAAAGTAACATAAAGCAATGTCTGTTATTTGGCTTCCCTCGAAATATAAACATAGTCTTGTCCAATTCAGTGCTATAATATTCAGTTTGAACTGATATTATATACTTTAAATGAGGTTCCTTCCTATGAAAAGACATTTGAAGTTCAAGTAACAAATGTCAAAAGCCTTTGAGCTTGATGGGGTTCAACTGGTAATAGCAAAAGTTACAAGGTACTTAAATCTGGCAAGATGGGGACAGTTAGACTTTGGAGTTCATTGCAATCTGTGCATTAGATTTGGCCCTTTCCTGAGATTCGTGGTGGCTGTGGTTTAAACCTAAAAGCGGGTCAAATCAAAAATTCAGTTCAGTGTGCAGTCCCACTGCGGCCGGGTGCCACAGCACGCAAAGGCTTCAGGTGGGCCTCGAACCCGACYAAGGTGYAAAAAGTGTCCCTTCCACCTGACCTATTGGAATCAAATAATACTTATTTGGGCACTGATCAACGCATTGTTTTRATATATGAAGRAGARTTAAAAARAAAAAATTACCGATTCGAAAAACACCCGAAGTATAAATTAAAAATTCACCTTTCAATTTGATTGCAGTAGTTCAATTATTTAAGTATATAAGTGTTGAAGTATATAAGTATTGAAAAAAACAATCACGAGGAGATTTCACTCACGGGAGCTGCATTAGGACAGTTGGTTTCGAAAGACGTGAAACGTGAAAGATATGGGGCTGAATGTTCAGAAATGCGTTGCAATAGGTACTGGTGGTTATATTATTATGTTGGAAGATCGCGGAGCCGTAAAGGAAATACAAAAAGCAGCTACAAAAGCTGAGATGATAACATGTTTTTCCCATAAATTGAACAAATTGCTTTGATTGGAAGATATCTGAAATATTCGGAGAAGTTACAACATTTTTCCAACAAGTTTCAAGACMAAAACGTAACACTGTTTCAGCTCATTTCTTGGGCAGAAAAGTTGAGTAGCATTGTGAGACAAGATGGGTACAAAGATATGATGTCCTTCATCAATTCACTGTTTCCCTTCCAGAAATCGTTCAAGTACTGACAAAAATAAGCGAATGGAAGAATAGCACGACTGCAGTAAAAGCGTCGAATTTAGTCACATTACTGTGCAACCTCGAATTTATTATTGGAAKTTTTTGTCTCAGTGATGTTTTGTCACTGCCGCAGCCACTTAGTCTGACTCTGRAGAASGAATCWATCGAACTTGCRAMAGCATCAAACGTCATAACAACATTGGTTGCAACACTGAAYYCGYAAAGAATACTTGYTGATCATYACTTTAATAAAATTTTTTCAAAATGAAAATGACTACGARWACACAAGTATATTTTGCCTTAGAWGGCCTCAGCGCTTGCGATAAGGAYATACATCCRTCGATTCATRTTCTYYTTYACGTACWSTGCACTTTGCCAGCCACAAATGCTAGCACTGAACGTTACTTTTCKTCTTTGCACCGAATCWAGACTTGGCTCAGAACAATGAAGCTGCAGGAAAGATTGAACGGCTTAGAATTCCTCAACATAAACTACGAAATTGCTGTGGAACCAGAATAAGTAATAGAAAGATTTAGTAAAATGAGCAAACACCGTCTTGATTTATGCTGTAAATTAAATGTTGAAATATTATGTTTAAAAAATAAAATTATAGTTTA
>NW_017535452.1:21020-24723 GCF_001853355.1 Bactrocera latifrons
GAATTTCGCAATGGATCACCATTTATTTTTAAAGGATAAAATTAAAAATTTTTTTAACAATTTGCGAAAATAAATATTTKGTGAAATAAGCACGTTTCGGCTTCAGTCGATTCGAGAATTTCTGTTTCGAATTTGCCTTCAAATTTACAAGTTGAATTTATTGCAAACACCGTTACTAATTGGGATATATAGGTCATTAGTGACTTAAATGGATCTTCGAAAAAGTATGTATATATTCCTAAAAATATTTGACCGATTTATAAAAAATGTTATCGTTGTGTAAAGAAAATTGTTTTACACAATTTTTTTTTTTCAGCAAATAAAAAATTGTTTTGTTAATTTATAAGTAATTTTTACTTGAAAATTCAGCTAAATAATTTAACAAACAATTTTACTCACATTGCACGACGAATGCTCCCAACTCTGCAGCCAACTCGAATGCGACCGGTAATCTGCCTTGTAAGACRTCTTGCTTCACTTGTAGAAACAGTTGATACCTAACAAAAAAAAAAAAAGAAAATGTATTAGATTTGCAATTAAACAAATTTAGTCATACGAATAAATATAAATATCTCTGTACTTTGGTAGGCATGTTTTTTCAACGAAAGCCAGCAACCAAATAGCGCCTTATGACCACAAATTTCATAGCCAGCCAATTCCATAAATCACCCAACGCATTAAAATCAGTTTTCCTTTTGAAAATCAAATCATAAGCGTTTAAATAAAGCCTCAACCTTAAACCGCCGCATAAATCTCGCCTAACCTCGCTGCCATCGATTGAAAATGAAACGGCTGAGTGCACACGAATGCCAAGCTTGTTGCTGCATTTTAGGCACATCGTTGTTGTTTTATTTTGTATGCCGACAATTAAAGTGCAGTGCCAACACTCCARGGCTGCATAACGGTATAATCGCAGCGCATAATCAATTCGCCATCCAACCAAATGGCAATAAACGTTAATAGGCCTAAAACATGGCACAAACGCACCCATATATATATGTATATGTATGTATATATATACAGTATAAATGAGCTAACAGCATTAACACACACACATACAAACACACACGGATGCATTGTAGATTTATGCCTCTGCAATACTATTATGTTGCTTTAACCCACGCCCAGCGGCGCACAGCTCGAGTTAGTCGCCTATTAGCGACTGCTATGCACCAGCGGAAATGCACGATTTCAGGCGTGTGCGTGTGCGTACATGTGAGTGTGAGTGTGAGTATGCGCTTACAATACACTTCACCTGACAGGATATAACAATATTGTGCGTAAACAAATGCATTTATTGTATAGACTTAACGAATTTTAGACGCAGCGGACGGGTGAGCGACACTTGATTGGATTGTATGCGTATATGTATGTGCGTGTGTGTGCGTGCGTGCATCAGAATTTGCWGCAGACGGTAAATATTGTACGGCTAGTCAGTGTATTGCACCCACAAGTGCTCGGCAAACTACTACAGCTAAGCAAATACACAGATATGGACATAAAATTCTACATAATAACTTCATTAGGGCGGGCCAAAAGAAAACTTCTATTTGTATACCCCGCAAAGGTTATATTAAACTTGCCACAAGGTTTGTAAAGACAGAAATAGAAGGAAAAGTCGGAGGTTCTGTAAAAAATAGATGTGTTGTATATATAGATGATCGGCAGGGCGAGCCTTGTGCGTCCGTCTGTTAGCCCGTATATATGCGAACTACTCGCTCATTTTTTAATTATCGATCTGAAATTTTGCATTTCATCTCAAGAAGCTACTCATTTGTCGGAACTGCCAATATCGGACTACTATAGCTATATCTAATACAAGCTAATCGATTGGACTTAAGAGCTTGTGTGGGAAACTTTTTATTTGACAAGATATCTTCTTGAAATTAGGCATGGATTATTAGTCAGGACAAGGCTACAATMTGCGAAGAAATTGTTCAGATCGGATTACTATCGCATATGGCTGGCATACAAACTGAACAAACGGTATCAGGTGCTTGTATAGAAAGCTTTTTGATTTGACGAGATATTTTCATGAAATTTGGCATGTGTAATTATCTAAGGCAATGATGCAATATTMGAAGAAATTGTTCAGATCRAATTAATATAACWTAWGTATTGCTGYCATACAAACTAAACAATCGGTAACAAKTGCTCGTTAGGAATATTTGAAAATTTGAGAAAGATATTAAAAAGTTTTGTGTTTTCTTGTTCATTCTTCATTTCGAAAGATATTTTCATCTAAAGAAGAAAAATTAAAAAAAAAGCGTTTTGACTCACCCTAATAAACAAACACTTGCACACCAATAAAAATATTATTTTATTTATATAGATATACCGTTACGTTAATGCTTAATCAGTTGGCTAGCATAAGCAAATGCACATAAGCAAATACGCTTACATACTTAGCTGTATACTTAAGTGCTTATGTAATTGCGAAAGTTGCTTTGCCGTATTGTTTGCTTAGTTGTTGTTGCAGTTGACCGTTTTCAATGGCTCGATCGATTATGTCTCGAAAATATTTGCCAACAAACACACTTGTTTGTTGCCTCAAACGGAAATATTTGTTTAATTGCGAATGTCGGGCGACTCATTAGGACGATTAAAAAGCGTTGCAACGATTCTTCAAAGGTTTTCTCAGCTTCTAAAATATAATGCCCATAACGAGATTGCACAACAATATTAAATATTTTGTCTTTTATTTMAATTGCGCAAAAATATGCTTCATGTGCACACATACTTACAAAAGCCTTTTGGCGCAAATATTTATTTACTTTGAGCTTAAATTTGACGCATTAGCAATTATTATTATGCATTTCTTTGAAGCAGACAAATACTTGTTTGTGGCAAAATAATTTTGCGCCAAAAAAAAAAATTTAAATGCCTTTTGATTTTGATTTGTGGTTTTAGATTTCGAAATTTCAATGCTAATTGCTTCTAAGAAGCAAATATTAGTTTTATTTATGGCATTTAGGCAAAGTTTTTGATATTCCTGCTTGTATGCAATTTTCGTTACGCTAGGTTGAGAGCAATACCTAAGTATACACATACAATATATGTGGAGTTCTAGTACTAGTTTTGTGCAATATTGATGTCCAATATGGTTAAACATATTTAAAATTCTTCTCATGCTCAACACAGTCAGCTACCGAACCGCACAGTTCATACTCTTGAAACTTCCAGGAAACAAAGTAAGAGAAATACGTTAAGTTGCAAAACGTCCACTAGAGCATCGGAATCCAAGCAATTTTATATACTGGATAGTCGAAAAAGTCTTWTCGTATTGTGTTAATAGATGTTGCAGTCGTATAACTCCAATGCTACCAATCACATTGTGTCATATCACATAGTGTTGGTAAGATGAGATTTAAGACTCATTTAACTAAGAAATTGAGTTCGGAGAAGTTGAAAAAAAGTTACAGCTGTTCAAAAGTGAGTGAAAATAATGAAGAAATCCGCTTTATGAAAAATTTGAAATTTTTGTATAAAAAAAGGGAGAATACCGCGCAAATCACCAATGAAATTTGTGAAGCTAATGAAGACGATGCTGTATCAGTTCGTGTAGCACAACAATGGTTCGCCCGCTTCCGTTCTGGAAATTCTGAAAGATGCACCTCGCTCTCGCCGATCTGTAGTTGAAAGAGTCGATAATATTGTGGAAACCAGGACCGTCATATAAGCAGCCATGGCTAAGGAACTTAAC
>NW_017535452.1:25683-28062 GCF_001853355.1 Bactrocera latifrons
AAGAAACCAATAAAAGAAATAGAAATAATGAATATTATATTGAACATGGATTATGGAGTTGATGCTGGAATATAGACAGGAGTTAGGCATAAGGCAATCTTTTAAGTTGCCGGATCACTGCAGTATATTTCACGCTTAAGTCTTTGCTATTGCGATAGCCGCGAAGCTGGCCTCCAATATATCTCCAGCCAAATCCAGAGCCAACATCAACATAGACAGCCTAGCAGAAATCAAGACAGTAACCTCGTATCGCATATCAGAAGTGTTAGCGGGAGTAAGCAACTACACTTCTACTGGGTGAAGGGCCACAAAGTTTCGAAGCCAATGAAATAGTGGATGAGAGAGACAAAGCAATGGTGTACGACTAACATCCGAAAACGTGATTAACATTGGGAAAACTTGCATTTTCTATAGGAAAAACTTGACATAAGCACGGTAAACAATATCAACACTCAATGGACTGAGCTACCTGGGGCAAAACTGCAAAAGTCGCTAGATAGGAAGAACACAAAACTTCTATTGGCACTCCATAGAAGAGACTGTAGGGACATGATGGGTGTACTAACTGGTCACTGCCTGGTGGGGACACACGCCCGCAGAATGGGGTTGACGATCGAGAAGACTACAGGAAATGTGTAGAACATTAAACCAAGAAAATAATGGAGCGTATCTTGTGCACTTGTCCCGCATTCGCAAGACTATACCGTAAGCATCTATGGTCCCCACGGTATGATACACTTGAGGAGGTATCGATAGTAAATGCCGCAGAGTCGGTTAGAAGTTCGTGTCAAGCGCAGGAATCCTAAAGGATGACTACTACTCTTGTCCCTAGCAACTAAACTCCATTTGACATCACAAAAGGAATCTTAGTTCTTTTACATTTTTGCTGTGTAAACACTCCCCGMAATTAAATTATAAGGAAGTAGCATTGTCTAGAACAGAGCTCTGTGACCTTGCGAAAGTCAATTGGAACTTTTGCCTGCAAACAATAATGAAGTAGTAAAACAGGCATACCCCTGCACATATCTACGCTGACTAATAAAATATTTATGTGCAAGCACATGGCACAACACACACGGGGCGTCATAAACTACTTTGTTAGTGAGCTTATGCCCGCTTTTTCCGCCATTTTTTGAAGYGAAACTATATATATTTATGTGAAATGGGGACTGCATAATATGAGCATAAAAGCGATTTAGCTGGAAAAAGGTTACCGCTAGCGAAATGAACGCTAAAAGCACCGTTCAACATGCGATGTGGCAGGAAGCGCTGATTCAAAGTCACAGCGGAGGCAATAAACTTTGCATAAATATGTTTATATCTATAAGTGAGATATATTAAACATGTATGTGTGTGGCATGTGGCAGCTCGTAAAAACAAACTATGCGCGTGCAGCTGATTTGTGTGCAAAGGTAAGTGAAAAGCCTTCAAGGACAATGCTTGCTGGCTGCCAATACAACTCATAAGGCGAAGAAGTTCGCGGCCGTCCGACAGTCTAGCAAAGTTTTTGCGCTGCTGCACCCCGTTGTGTGACAAGCTGCCATCAGCAGCGCCGTAACGGTAACTCTTGCGAAGTTACTGTGTACTTTTATGTTTGTGTGTGTATCATATATATGTATATTGGTGTGTGACCCTTCACAGGCAGCGCGAATATTCGCAAATTATTCAGCTCCTSAGTTCCTCTGCCTGTGTGTGGCACATTTTCAAGGTCTCGCTGACTGCCTAACTGTCTAGCAGCGTTGTTATTGTGCTGGTTTTTGTGTGTGTTCGTGGCAAAAGGGAAATGGAAAGTGAAATTTATTTTATAATTTCTTGCCAAGGGCAAACAGGTAAATGAAATTCACCATACCACGTACAAGGAAATATACAGTAAATGTACAGCTTTATAGATAYATTTGTTTGTATGTATGTGTGTCTGTATTTTGCTTTCATTTTAGTGACAGCTTTTCACTTTGTACCATCATTACGGCTCAATGAATGCGMATGAAAACGAGGCACAGAATGAATTATGGCCTAAACGAGCGGCAAGTTTGCAATGCGACCCCCAAATGTATGCTACGATATATGAACGCTTGTTTGAAGGTGTGTGACAAACAAAAATGTGTGCGGAGCAATGTAGATGTCTTGAAATTGACAGGGCATAACTTAATACTCACAAATATTTCCCCTCTAAAAAGTACATTTAAACATAAATATAAATGTGTATATAATATAAGTATGTGTCTATATATATATATATATATTTATATTTATATTTATATGGCTGTCTCTTATACACATCTAGATGTGTATAAGAGACAGGTCTTGTAATTTTATTATATTTTTTTAGCAGGATAACTCCTTAAAAGATCATGTAAAGTGAAAAAATATCTGTTTTAG
>NW_017535452.1:28138-29056 GCF_001853355.1 Bactrocera latifrons
ATTTATATGGTTTATGGCACCGCACTTTCACTTACCGTCTGATTCTCCTCATCAATGTAGCGTATGCCGAAATATGAAGTTTCGATTAAATTAAGTCTGGCGAAAACAACATCCAACAATGCCTGGCCCGGTAAATCATCCTGCAAATAAGCAAGCAGAAATATTATGTAAGCAAATCAACGTCGAAAAGTAKATATACACAAATATGTATATATTTATGCGTAATTTTATTAGGAAAAGAAAGCAGAAAAGTAGAAAAGAATATTTTCGTGTAAGGTTTGCTTCGTTAGCCTTCTTACACCACACCACCCCCTAATGCGGCAACCTCAAAGCAACGTCCGCCGTTAATCAATTGGAAAATTGTGTATTTTTTTATATTTTGTGGGTTTTTGGAAGTTTGAGATAGCGAAAATTTACAAGTTGTCAAGCTAATTTTGTTTTGTATCAGCAAAGCTTTACATATACTGAGCGTGGGTGAGTAAAATGTTATTTTCATTTTTATTTTTTGGGGTTTTTGGAAATTTGAGCGTGGGTGAGTAAAATGTTATTTTCAACCAAAATTGGCATTTAGAAAAGGCTTATAAAAAAAGAAAATGTATAACTTAATTTACTATATGCATATATTGTTATTTTCTCTTGAAAATACTGAGTTACATGGTTTCCTCGGGTAAAAAACCACCTCTTTTCAACAGTCTTTTCTCATATAAAAAAATTMTATATTTTACTACAATTTGTTATTGTTTGTAAAACACATTAATAAAGAAATTGTGAGAGTTTTCGAAAAAAAAAATATTTTAAACTCGACCATTGCGATGCCATTTCCGCTGACCTCGGAAAAAGGATGCGACTCCTTACAAGATCATGTAAAGTGAAAAAATATCTGTTTTAGTTAAAATCATGACTTAAATTTTGAGCAAA
>NW_017535452.1:30738-34497 GCF_001853355.1 Bactrocera latifrons
TACAAACAACCGTTATGTGAACAAAACTATAATACTTTCTTTAGCAACTTTGTTGCGAGAGTATAAAAAAAGTTCTAATCGGAAAACTTTTTAATGGTTATATTAACCCTTCGAAATTCAGCGATCCCACTCTTCTTTCTCTTTCTGTATAGTGCGAGCTCTACCACACTTTTTAGATCTTTAAGATTTCAACTCCTCTTCAGCTCAAGAAAATTAGACCGCAACAAAGTTCTGAATACGTAAGCGCTGAATGCGATAGCTCAAAGCACCGCATATGAATTTGCAGGCTTGCCATTTATTATTTTTTTTTATTTCGCTGTAGCGTCGCTGCTCTGACTCTCTTGCAAAATAGTTGACGCTCTTTCGAAAAACAAAGTGAAGCCAAGCCATTTTCTATAAGTCTTAACCTAATACAGTTCTTACAAAGGCGAGAAGGCCATTTAAATGATGTTACATTCATAACTTCAAGTATCGATTGTACTGCACATTAAATAAAAGACGTTTAAATTTCCTCTACAATTTGCGTGCTTAACGATTTTTCTTTTAAAGAAATCATATCACTCATATTGGGAAGCCCTGTCATCATCATTTATAGATCAAGTAACCAGCTGAGTGTAAAAAACGAATTCGTCTTTGTGATATCACTCGATTAAAATCAAGTTTTTGAATGGAAAATTAACATATTTGTGAAGGGCATTGTAACTTCAGTGCAAACGAATAAACACATTGCTTCACCAATGACTTAAGGGTTTATAGTTGGACAACACATTAGCTTTTAAATAGAAATAAATATTAATCAAGTGGTAGATTGGTGAAAAAAGCTGCATCTGTCCAAACCATTTCCGTACAATCAGGGTGAAGGATCAAATCTATACCATCTTTAAAGGATCTGGATTGACCTAACTTCGTAATAATGATAACAACGAGATATTTAAAATAAGCTTTCACGTAATCTGCCTATGACTAATCATTTAAGCCCTCATACAAATTAATTGTAACTTTTTTTATTCTATAAATTCATAACGGCTCTCATTCTTGTGCTCACCAGATGATTGATATAAGATTGTATTTAATACTAGTGCTCGAGCTAAAAATTGGCTTTATGTAAAAAGGCGTAAATCAAATACATGATGATGATTTATGATGAAAGACCTTAAAGTTGGCACCTTTATTCACCAGCTATCTACCTTTTGCCACTTCATACTTAGTTAATTCTTCATAATATTAAATCAATAAAATAATTCTTTCAAGTGAAAAGGGTTTCCTGCCAGAACTAAATTTTTTTTTTGAAAAAAAAAAACAAACGAAATGACCAAAAAATCTTAAAAAAAAAAACATAAATAAATTTCCACAAGACATATCACCGCTATTATTTTATTTGCACATATTTTTCACCGCAACAGCGACAGCTGTACAAACAGCACGGCGTATGAGCAACCACAATGAGAGCACTCAACAAACACGCATACAATCATAGAAACCTGCTTGCCGTGGGTTGCAGGGTCGCAGGATATTGCAAGTGCCATTTGAGTAAATAGCTGACATTGCCTTTTGTGACAGTCGGAAAAATTTGCGTCCAACGGCACACACGCAATGTGAGTAGCAACACAAAAGAACAACAGCCACACATTCCAGCAGCAAACGGAAGCGAACGAACAGCAACACGCAGGACCAACACATTAACAATTGAAGCAGTTGTTGTTGTTGGCTATTTATAGTTGTGCGTCTGAGGAGTTTTCGGCTACATGTAAAAAAGTAAGCGGCGATGGCATGCCAGACGGCACTGAGGCGCTGTGGCAATCATATAACGAAAAGGACAGCAAAATAAAAATGCGTCATAAAATGGTATGCCATCACACACTTCAACAAATATGTGTACTTAGTTGTGTGTATGCTGAGGTATATGGCTTTGTGCTTACCACCAACAAAGGGGTAACCAAAGTCATTACTCACGACGGCGGTATTTTTTCTGAGGGTGTGTCCACATGCTTGTTCAAAAATTTCTAAATTGCCTCAAATAGCTGTGCTGCATGTGTGGCAACTTCCACATGCAAAGGCATGTCTTTACACCCACCCACACACACTTAAGTACAGGTATAGCAGTTTATGCGTGAAGTCGTATGTGGCATGCTTGTTACGCAATGGGCAGCTTTGAACAGCTTGAGGGTGTCTGCATAGTCAAACTTTATTTTTATTGTTACTCCGTGTTCCTTTTTTTACTTACTGTTTTCCATTGTTTTAGAAACACGCAACAGCTGAGGGTTCAGCGCCGCTTTGCAACTTTTAATAATTTGTCTCCGTTTGCGTTAAAGAGACACTAACAAATGTAGCAGCTTACCACATGACATTTCATCATTTGTCAAAACCTTTTAAGCATTCCTTACAACTACTAAGCATGTTGGATAAACTACTAATTCGACATTTAAAAAGCAGAAAGTTAGTTTGGGCTATTTTTAGACCTGTTTAGTTTTCAAGTTTTGGTGTATTTTATGTTTTGTTTGCTTTGAAGATATTAAAGGTCACAAATGAAATTTAAACCAGTCATTCTAGATGGGTGTATGACTTCACTTAAATTTCCTGAATACGCCTAATTGTAGGCAACAATTTAATTTCATAAATCGCTGAAGGTTTGCTAATTTGATTAAGGATCGTAAGCTTCAATAATTTCAATATTTAATGACAGTCATAATGTTAAGAAACTCATATGCAAATTAACGTTGAAATCCAGAAGACCTCTCTATACCGTTTAATATCAGTAGGGGGTTAGCCACGGTGATTTTCTCTCGGGACTCTTCTTCAATATATTGTGATACGTACCGCTAATCTGAAACGCAATGGCAAATGCCACTGTCTACTCTTTAAGTCTTAAAAAGTCACTAGGGTACGCAGATGAAAATGACAACGTATACTTTAATGACAGACCTGTCGGCGCAGATTTTTCCAGTATAGCAAAAAAGAAGCAAAAGAGGTTGTTTCTGTTTGTGAACAGAGGCAAGACAAATTACCTGGCCGAAAAACATAAAAGCACCTCAAGTCTAGCAACTACAACACTGTTGGTGGCTATAAATTTTGTTTGTTTATGTTGCAAATCCTTTTCTCGACGAACAAAAATTACGTGCAATAAGTCTCCCATCATTCTCGCACCTATTATATGGTGCAGAAACCGAGATGACAACGACAAAAGTCTTTCACAAAGTCTTTGGAGCAATCCGCAGCTGGCAATGTTTTGTGTTCCAGGCCCAGACCGATCTATGCTTGTTAAGAAATGTTTACAAATGAATTGGGGTCGACGTGTCCAGTTATACAGGGTGGCTGGTGAAAGCCGCTACCAAAAAAAAAATTAAATAACTTTTTTCGTATTTAATGAATCTGGTTAATTTTTATTTTTATTTTACAGATTGACTTTTACATTTAACCAAAATGGATAACTGGGACACTGAAACAAGAATTTGGATTGTCCGCCGCTATCACGCGCTGGAGTCCGTAGTTTCGGTTCAAAGAGAGTATAGACGCACGTTTGGCGGCAATCGTCCGAGCAGATGGACCATAATGAGACTTGTAAACAATTTTGCCGAGCATGAGACAGCCAACAGAAGACCTTACCATCTCGAAGCCTTCAGTTCGAACGGAGGAAACAATCGCTGCTGTAGCTGYTKCYATACAAAACAATCCACGTGTTTCGACAAGAAGCTTATCTGCTCAAATGGGTGTAAGCAGACAGTCATTACAGTCAATTATGCACAAAGATTTGGACTTATT
>NW_017535452.1:34682-64177 GCF_001853355.1 Bactrocera latifrons
GCAACATAAACAAACAAAATTGTCGAATATGGAGTGCTTCCAACCCACAGATACTCCATGAGACGGAATTGCATCCACATCGTGTCACAGTGTGGTGTGCAGTTTCATCACGCTGCATGAATCTGCCCTACTTCTTCGAAGAAAACGGTCACGCCGTTACGGTTACTGGTGACCGTTACTTGAGCATGTTAAGAGAGTTTTTCTATCCAGAATTACGCCGAATGAGAATTTCTTTCAACTCTGTGTGGTTTCAGCAAGATGGTGTAGCCCATCACATAGCCCAACCTGTTATGACAGAATTGCGACGAAAATTTCCCAATAAGCTGATATTCAGAAACTCCACATTCCGTTGGCCACTCAGGTCGCCTGACCTTACTGCACCTGACTTTTTCTTGTGGGGTTATTGCAAACAGGAAGTCTACAAATCAAAACCAACAAATTTGAATGAACTAAGGCAAACCATTCGAGAACTAATTGCGTCGATCACAAGTTTCTTGATTAGATTCTTTACTATTTTCCATAAAGTAAAGAAATTCTAAATCAAAACAACATTTTATACAGGGTTTCAAAGGTTTCAGGGTTTGCTAAGGAAATGCAATGGTTTTTTTTTTAATTTAATAATGAAGAACAATCGACACAATTAATTTCTGAATATAACATCATTCAAATGGCCTCTACACTACTTTTGCAACAACGGGTTCGATGAACCCAATTTTCGAGTACTTTTTTCGCTAAATCCAGTCGTATTTAATATTGACTACTGAAGCTTGAAAAGAATCTGATATATTGCTACAACTCAAATAACTTCAAAGAAGCTGACAATAAAAAGTCTAGGCGAGTTAAATCCCAACTTTTTGAATGCCGTTCAGTGTTCCAATTTCTTAAAATATTCGATTTTCTAAACTTTTCTCGCAATAATTCAATTGTTGCATGTGCTGTGTGGCGTGAGCTCCCTCTTTTTGGAACTAGTTGTTGCCGAGATCAACTTCTGCCAATTGCGACCACAAAAAGTCGGTTATAATCGATCTTTAACGCTCTCCATGGACAGTAACAGTGTCACCAGCTTTATTTCGGACCGCTGACTCCACCAGATCAAAAACCACGCCAAAATGTCAATTCAGAAAAAAAAACTAAACCCAATTATTTCACAATTGTAGAAGTAATGATCTCTATTCATTACTCAAATAGTACATACATATATTAATCGCCATATTTACAGTGAATAGTGAATAAAAGCTGAAACCATAATAGTTCTAATATATTTTTCCTGGCAACTAAAATCCTACACAGTCAATTCATAAAATATCTACAAAGTAGTGATATTTTTTTCCTTTTTTGTATTGCTTTTTAAGCTATTTTGGCAAAAGCCATCGAAATCACCACCGCACAGTTTTCACCAGAAAGCAATTAAATTTCGAACACCATGAAACAATGCGTGAAAAAAATTTTGCCGAAACATAAAACGTTTAATGACGAAAGTTTAGAATTTCACGGAATTATGAGATAGCAAATGGCGCCTGCATCCTGCGGCAATTGATGACAGTCAATTTCGCTTTGTGGTGAACGGTGATTGTGATAGTTGGACACAGAATTTTATTTTAAGCGAAATTTGGTGATAAAATATTGGCTTTTCTGCAGTTGATTGTGGCCACAGGCGGTTTTTGTTTTCGGTATTTTTTTACATTCTATTTTGAATTTGTCGAGCATTAGGTTGCAGTGGGAAAAAGCAAAGAAAAAGTAAAAGAAAAAAACTCATATTTTTTAAATTTCTGCTTTAAATATAATATATATGTTTACATACAAATTAATTTTATTTGATTTTATTTTCTGCAGGTCTGACTCCTTAATTCGTTTTGATACTAAAAATATTTCTGCCAAGGGCGCAAATTCTAAGCCTTAAGAGTATTTTCGTTCATCGTTGCTTTAAGTTTGTACCTTGTTCTGCAGTAGTTAAGTGTTCTTTTTGTCTGCTCTAAGTTTCTGTTTCCTACAGTTAACTAGAAACCTCAGTTTACGTTTAAAGCAGGACAAGTATAGTTAGCGCGCCATTTCTGTGATGTTTGTGAATTTTGTATCTGTTTTGCTTCTATAGAAATACTTACATATTTCCTTGTTGCAAAAACGTATACAAAATACACTGTTATATGAGCGACTATCCCGTAGGAAAAATTTTCTTTAAAGATTTAGAAAAAAAAAACAAGCAGAACTTGAACATATGAAAAAGTATTTTATGAGCGTTGCTCTTAAGAAAATTTAAGAAAGATTTCTTATGGTTCTCTTCATGGTTTTATTGGAATATTCGCTAAAGTGACGTGAGCATTTAAGATTGATTTTTGAGACAGTAGAAAGCAGTATGTAAAAGAACTAAGCATACTCTTTTAGAACCCCCTGAGATGATCTAGTGACTGATACCCCGAGCATACTGGAATTATGGAAGGAACACTTCTCCAGCCTGCTCTTTGTAGATAATGGTCGGACAAAAGCATGACCAATCCACAAAAAGGGAGACCCCACAATCTGCGCCAACCACCAGGGGATGAGAATCATAAACACTTCATATAAGGTTGTATCGAGGGTACTGTGTGGAAGATTAAAGCCCATTGTCATCAAACTGCTTTAGATTTGGAAAATCAACAACTGACCAGATATTAACTATGCGCCAAATCTAGGAAAAGACCCGTAAAAAGAGAATCGACACACAATACCTCTTCATTTCATCATTGCCCTTAACAACCGTGTCGTTAGTTTTGCTATGTCAAGGGTAGACAAAAAACCGAAGCGAACGTAAGTGGTAGTGAATGAGGACAAGACGAGAGATATTTCGTCATAGTCATCAAACAAAGAGTCGTCGCACTCGTGACTTGGCTCCCACATCACTGTTGAACTTCGAAGCCGTAGATAATTTCGCCTATCTTATAACCAGTATCAACAGCAATAATAACGTCAGCTTCGAAATTCAGCGCAAAAAAATTCTTGTCAACAAATACTCCTTCGGACTTAGTAGGCAAATGAGAAGTACAGTCCTCTCTCGACGAACCAAGACCAAACTCTATAAGTCCTGCTATATGGTACAGAGCAATGAACGAGGAAAACAGCTGTTGAGTCGACATTACGAGCTCGAACTCTTGAAACGAAAAAAGGTTCTGCGAAAGATTTATGGACCTTTGCGCATTGACAACGGGGAACATCGAAGACGATGGAACAGCGAGATGTAGTTCAGCAAATTAAGAGACAGCGACAAAGCTGGCTAGGTCATATCGGTCGATTGGTTTTCATCCAGCTCTGAGAGTATTCCACGCAGTACCCGGAAGCAGAGTAAGAGGAAGACCTCCAATCCATTGGAGGTGAAGAAGAGCCTGTTTACACTTGGAATCTCCAATTGGCGCCGAAAAGCGAAAAGGAAGAACGGCAGGTGCGCTGTTCTAAGCTCGGTTTTAACCGCGTAAGCGGTGTCTATGCCAATAAAGAAAGAAAGAAAGATACATACTATATATACTAGCCGATGACGTCTTGCCCGTTACTACCGCGATGAGATTAAAAAAAAAATATATATATGCAAAATTCACAAAATTACTTCCTATAAGCAAAGTTTTCCAATAGGGCCCATGTGACCTTAAAGCGTCACTGCGGCGTTGCCTTTGCAGCACAAGAAGTCAGTTAATCTAATACTTTTCTGCGCATAATTAAATTAAGACATCCAACGCCTAAGTGGAAACTACAAACACATTTCGATGAAGCACTGTGCGGTAAAGAGAAGAAAGGCGGTCAATGGGCACCGCAGCAAAAAGCGCCGACAACAAAGTAAACTAACAAACCAACTACTTTGGGTCAAAAGCTTTGGCCGCAACACCATTTTCACAAGCAACGCTTTGCGGCAAAAAAAAAAAAAATTAATACAAACACAAACACAAACGAAGGTACTTACGTATAGCTCTCTTCTGTCATCTTAATCTGCCAGCTCATCAGCGTCTTCATTTCCATTTCTATCATTGCCATTATAATCTTAATTTGCAACAATTGTGCTGAGTTCTTGAGGAGCATTGAGGCTTTGCAAAGAGTTAAGGCATAATTTTTGTGTCTGTTGTTGTAATCGCGCTGAGTGTGGCAGTCTGCAGCCGTGTAATTGCGTACAGCTAGCATTAATATTTCCATCTTGGCCGACGCCAACTTCATTTCGGGTGATTTATCGTGTTGAACCTTGGCGAAAAATGAGAAAGATTGCTGGACGGGCGCAGGCGGCGAAATGAAGGTTCGGTGAAATTGATTAATTATTTGCCATTATTTGTGGTTTCAGGCTTCGCAGCTATATATAGATGTACAGACTTAAGTACATTACCCCAAATAGCCAACTAAATGAGGTACAGCCCGGTCTTCAGGTGCCGAATGACTGGCAGTCTTCGTGGAACCCTTACAGCGGCCCGCTTGGCTCTAATTCACTTATTCAGTCACGGTAATGAACCACAAAATTGCATTTACTTATAAAGATATAAGGATTAATTGAATGAAATGATTGAATCAGTGAATTGTTTCTGTGCGCCAACTCGTCTATTTGTCTGTCCAACAATTTGGTTTTGTGCTTGCTTTAAGTTGGTTACCGACTTTTGTGGAGAACTTTCGTTGAAAGTGAAAGCAAAAGGCAAGATTTCCTCATTCATAAGCGCATTTGCTTCTATTAGGCAGCTTTTCTTAGTAAGATGAGAAATATAACGGTTTAGTGTTCATTGCTGATGGGCTTAAGTTGGTTGCTTGAAGTAATTGTACTGTAGTAGAGAAGGGGGTAAAATGACTACAAAGTAAAAGTTTATGGAGCAAAAGTAAGCCAAATTAAGCATTTTTGTCATTAAAGGCTTCAGGAAACACATGTTTGTCAGTAATTTGGTGGTATTCATATATTGTTTCGTTAAAGACACCAAACACTCAATTACGTTTTCGTGTTTTAAAATTTGAATTGAGCCCATATGACTTTTAGTTAGCCCTAACCAACTCTTGTAGAAACCCCAAAGGTGATCTGGTTTCTGATGCCCTGAGTATACTAAAATTATGGCGGGAAAACTTCACCACCTTGTTGAATGGCAGTTTTATAGAATATGGTCGGTCGAAAGCATGTCTGCCCAACGATTGGAATTTAAGTATGCTCTGCCCAATCCACAAAAAGGGAGACCCCAAAATCTGCGCCTACTACCGTGGGATAAGCCTCCTCAACATCGCTTATAAGGTTCTATTGAGCGTATTGTGTGGAGGTTTAAAACCCAACGTCAACGAATGGATTGGACTTATCTGAGTGGCTTTAGATCTAGAAATTCACAAAATACCTGGAATTCACAATACGCCAAATCTTAGAAAAGACCCGCGAAAGAAGGTCACCACACACCACCTCTTCCTCGATTTTAAAGCTGCTTCGGACAGCACGAAAAGAAGCTGCTTCTATGCCGCTATGTCTGAATTTGGTATCCCCGTAAAACTAACACGGCTGTGTGAACTGACGTTGAGCAACACCAAAAGCTCTGTCAGTATCGGGAAGGACCCCTCCGAGAAATTTGTTACTAAATGAGGTACGCCGATGACATCGATATGATTGGCCATAATAACCGCCGCGTTGGTTATGCTTCCACCAGTTTGTACAAAGAAGCCAAGCAAAAGGGGCTGACGGGTCTGGTAATGGACGATGGCAAGACGAAATATCTTCTGTCATCAAGCAAACATACGTCGCACTCGCGGCTTGGTCTCCACGTCACTGTGAACAGTTATAACTTCAAAGTCATAGATAATTTCGTCTGTCTTGGACCAGCGTTAACTCACACAACAACGTAAGTCTGTGAATTCAATCGAATAGGCAATCGAAAAGTAAATCCCCTCATCATTACCATCCAGCTATATGGTGCAGAGGTAGGGTCGATGAAACATCTGATGAGTCGACGTTACGAATTTTCGAGAGAAATATTCCGCGCAATATTATTTTCTAGATCTAGCTACCAATGACTATTTCCTGTTGTCCGAACTCATAAGAATGCTCGCTGGGAAGAAATTTTCGTCCAATCGAAAGCTCGCCTGTTTTGAATCAAGGGACAAATTGTACTACGAAATGCCGAAGGGTACTCAGTTGAATAAAAAAAAAAAATTTTTGCCAAAAAATGTGTTTTGCCATGGTGGTATGGGCCGAGAACATTTGACGTGTTAAAATTAAAAAAAAAAAAAAAAATTTAGACGAAATCATTTACTACAACAACAATTTTCGAACAATTTTTTATTTTTTTTCTTTTTAAAAATCAAAAAATGCCATTTGATGATCACTATTAAATGCCAGAATTTAGCAAATATATGCCTCCCTACTTCTCTACGTTTCCCCCACCACAATCTAAATAAGCAACAGTAAATCTGATAAGCTAAAGTGCACTCACTCACAAATATTCCACAAAAAATATGCAACCTTGGTCGAGCATTAATAGAGAGCCAAAGCCGCTCAGCCATAAACCACCGGCAGACGCCGAACGCAAATCAAACGGCTGCCTAGACACACACAACCGCAACGTGGCAGCCCAAATAGGCGACTGCGGAGATCGCAGACATTCTGCTACGCCTCGTTGCTGTCTATCGCAAATCTACATATTCATTTAATATTGACATAGGAAGATTGAATAGGAAAAGTGCAGCCACACGAGCGTGAAGAAAAATTGCGCGCCATTGCAAGTGGCCAAAAGTGGAAGAGAAGTACCTACCTACATACATATGTATATAGGTATATATGTACATAGTTATGTATGAAGGTAAACTTTGGAGTGCGCTGGGGGCAGCTAAGCTCAATCTCATGCGACTCATGACGGCTTGGCTGTTGGCGAGCGCATTTGAAGCGTGTTGAATGGCGTTAGACAACATTTGATGCTATCTGGCATTGGCTGACTCCAGCTTGTCCGATTATATAATAGCTACATACTTACACACACATTTATTTAGCAGAATATTTATATAAATGTATGTGAGTGTGTATGCTACTGCGGCAGTCCGATTGTCTGTTCGCATCGCCTACATTCTTAGCTGCTTACTGAGCGGCTTTGCGTCGCAGCTTTAAATGCCAACTGTCTGTCTGGATCTATTGGCGCGTATGTTTGGCTGTATATATTTGAGCTATTTAAGCGCTGAGTATTGTTTCCTTATATATAGTATGTGCGTATGTATGTATGGTATATGTAATTGTTGCTTGCTTTATGCTTGCGCACGCTTGTGCGTGTGTGTGATTGTGTGCAGCTTACTTTTATGGGGTTTCACTTGCATTTTCGAAACCACACACACGGCTGGCCAGCCAAGATCCATGTCTTAAGACACGATTTACTGAAAGCGCTTTTGTTGAACGCGACTAGACGGCTGGCGGCGAGCGCTGCAGTTGGCGAGCTGGCAGACAAGGCATGCCTCTATGCGGTTTCTAAGATGGCATTAAGGCTTGCATTTATTGCAAATAGTTGTTGCTATTTTTTTTGGTGTGGTATTTTATTTTTGTTCTTGTTGTTGCTGCTATTGTTATTCTTGTTACTGTTGTTGCTGCGGCTTCGGCTATTTCTTGGCTACTATAACTATTGATTTTGTTGTTGTTGTTTTAATGTTTTCTTGTTCTTGTTGTTGTTACCTTTATGTTGTTATTATAAGTACCGCTGCTGCGGCTATTTGCTTGCGCTGCCGACTTTATTGTGCGCTATTGTTCTCGCTCTTGTTGCTTGCTTGTTTTTGTTGTTGTTGTTGTCGCTAGCTTGCAGCTGCAAATGCTCCTATTTATATTTGCGCTTATCCCCAAACATAAATAAAGAGCTCACCTTGATTCCTATAGAATTTCCACAAACATTTGACAGCTGCGCTAAGCCAAAGGCAAAGGCGACAGCGGCATTGGAAAGCATTGGAAGTAAAGGCGGCAGGCGCAACCAAAAAAGAAAAAAAAAAGAAAAACAAAAAGCTAAGCGTTATGTAGTACAACAACAGGGCGCCCAGTAAAGCACTGGGTGGATTAGGGCGCGTCCAGGTATATTGTAGTTTAGATGCCACAGCAGCTTTAGAAATTGCTAAACTACTTTTGGAAATGTAGTGTTGCTTCGAGATGTCTTGCGGTGGATTTGGCTTAAGCGCACAGCGGGCACTTACAATGTTGCCATGTTGCACGTACATACCTAAGCATATGTTTGTAAATATCCAACTACAACTATTTCATAAAGTATGGTTGGTGAATGTATTCCACCGCAGTCACGTTGTGGCATCTTTATGGCTTTGGCATATTGTTCAATCCGCATACGTTCTGTCACTCTTATCTCAATGCAGCATATTTGCGGTTTTCTATTGTGGCATGCAAAGCGCTTCATCTTCATCACGGCGCACTTACAGGTACAGCTAGAGCCATCTGTCGATTGTCGTTTGGTGAGCCCTCCACCAAAGCTGACAGCTGGCCTTACGAGTGAGTGAATTATCTGACATTGGCGGTGATCAGTTGCCTTTGCGAGCGCATTCAAATTTTTGATTGAATTGTTGCAAATTGTTTAGCAGTCATCGTTTTTCTTCATACCTCCGCGGAAGTGACATGTTTGCGTTTTGGCTCGTAAATCACCGTGTTGCAAAGTGAAGCTGGACTCGCAGCTGACTTTCTAATTCAGTGGATATTATTTTCAAGACTTTATTTGTATGGGAGTTGGCAGTTTTGTATGAAATTTTTTTATATAACTGTTCAAATCTTTACAGAACGTGTAGTGAGATAAAGCACTTAGGAAAACACGTAATCATTCAGACTTTCCAAAAGGAGACGATTCTCTCGCTAACTTCAATAACCTCAATTTCGTTTGGTAGCTTAATGTTTTAAGAATATTGTAACCACAAAGCTATAAGGTCAAATGAATTTCGGAGAAAAAAATGAAATGGTACTTTTGTAGAAAAATACACCCAGAGACCTCTGACTACTGAGGTTCGGCTCTTGAATAATGTAAGGGTTTTTGTATTTTATAGTGGATACACCCATGTGTTATGTTCGAATGGAGTTGTTAGAGCATACTTGTGGATTTTTTTATGAACCAAAACCTACTTGTCTGTAATATTAGGTTCTAAACAATAATAATGTATAGGCATACGTACTTATACTATAGTCAAAGTTTAAAAAAATAGTAATCTGTTGAAGAAAATATATTTTACGAACAAACTAAACGAGATGCGAAGGGTCACTTTCAAAATCTGAGACTAAAGTTAAAATTAGATGACATTTTTTAGCGGAAAACAGGAAAGGGTCAAATTATATATTTGATAGTTCGTTGAATTTTATGATAAACAGAACTGCTACAGAGTCACGCAATCTGAATCCCTAATAGAGATTAATGTTGAAGGCTGAATGGTGAATGGTAAGAACCAAATGATAGAGAATAATTTGATATAAAGAAGAATTCATTGAACCACTTAACTTGCGTTCTTAAGAACATCATCAATTAGCTGGTGATGCTGAAATATCAGTATCCAACCAGCGTAATAATTTATGGGAAAAATGTGCATTTACCAAGAAATCAGTCATGGAAGATATAGTGTCTTCACCCGAAATTAAATACGAATGAAATCAAGTTAGATTAAATTACACACCATGCCTAGTACATGTATTGATAGCTATACTAAAGAACTCTGATTCTTCTAAACTAGCAAATTTTACTACCGTCAAATACAAAAAAAGCAAGCAGAAACTTTTAGAGTCTCTTTAGCAGCCATTTCAAAACTTTCAACAGCAGCCCACTATATCCAAAGGCAAGAAAAAAATGGGATACCATTTAAATGATAACCAAAAGAAAGGCGCTTCAAAAGACATCATCGAATTGCGATGTTAATGATATATCGATCCTAAGCCAAAATCCATAGTTGAACTCTGGCTAACAAGCTCAAGCAACGGCGAAGCGAAGTTCTAAAACCGAATTAAGCCATTAATGGAGAACTTAGTCGACAAGAACTTATCAAATTCAAGTGAGACCCTCTCGATAGGTATGCGCTATTTGCGACTAGACCCGTGGCAATAATTTCTCATCATAACAACGCTCGTCATCATATTGCGAGCCCAGCTAAAACTATGGTATTTGGAAAACAGAGCCTGGAAAGTTTTGCTTACCCACCTTATCGCTCAGACCTTGCCGTCTGACTTCAGTTTGTTCCGTTCGACGGCCAATTGGAATACGTGTGAGATAACGAAAGGGTACCGCAACAAATAATTAATTATAGTAAGTCAAATAGCCAGAAATATGGATAACGTTACAGATTGAGGTGGACAATACTATTTATATAAAGTAGTTAAAACAGGCAAGGTTCCTGATGCCATAGAACGCATTTATAGAAATATATAAGGTTGTTAGTAAATGGAATGCCAAAGGAATCCCCCTCGCCATTGGCTATAGCGCAGCGTTAAAAAATAAAAACCTTCACAGTCAGTATAGAATTTTTATGAACGGTTGAAATTCATCAGAGAGCATCGAGATTAGACAACAGATGACTGGAAGCTTGTAATCTGGTCAGTCGACTCAAAATTTAATCATGTCCACCTCAAAAATAAACTATAATGCTGGCTTTGCCATTAGGAAGACCATCCAAAGCAACCATATTACACAAATAGTGAAATATGATAGAAGAGCCGTCATGGCATGGGGTTGCTTCACATACCGGCATGTTGTATCCCTGCAAAAAAATCTATGGAAAAATGAGGAAAGAAGATTATCAGCAAATTTTGCAAAACCATTTAACCGATTTTGTTGAAAGAAGTTTTTGTTGCTAAATAAGAAATCCTACTTCAAAAGGCTGACGACCCTAAAAATCGTAAAGTAATATCTTGCCAGCCAAACCTAATTCATTAACGAAGAAAAAAAAAAACTAAAGTCTTGCACAAACTCAGGAAAAGTTTTTATTATGCTTGTTCTTCAGTTTTCGCGGTAGCTGCTCTTTTGTCAGAACCTTTGATATCGCACCACTATAGCATACAGTTGCCTACAAACTAACCGATCGCTGAACGAATAATTCTCTTTTTAAAGACTTTTACGCTACAATAAATGCACCTGTGAAGGGTATTAAATTTTCAGTACTGCTGAAGTTAACGCTTTTTTCCTGCCTCAGTTTTTCACTTCATTTTAAGTTGTTAAGCTCTTAAGAACGCCTCCAAAATCTCGAGAGCGATTTCAGCGCCGTGAAACAATGCAAGCGCCATGACAAAAGTGGAACATAAAATAAGGCAAAGATATGCAGAATGACTTTCCAACAGAAAACAAAAAATAAGGCACAACAACAAAAATGAAATGTTAGAATGAAGAGGACATAATATTAAATGTGTAAGCAGCAACGGTCTTCAACAATGCCGCATAAAGTGCAATGTATGCATGTTGCATGCCACACGTGTATCAGCGATGTCACAAAAATGCAAAAACAAGCAACAATAAGCGCATAAACAAATAATAAATGCGAAAACAAAACAAAACAATAAAAGCAAAAAAGTATAAGACGAAGAAAAATAGATGAAAGCGAGTAGAAAATGGCGAGCGAAAATATGAGTGCAACGGAAGAGCCATTAAATGTTATTAAAGCAAACGTTTGCAATTGTCGTCCTCGAGGACAGCAACGCCGCCCAGAGTGCTACTGCGTGGCGAGGGCACATGTGGTTGGGAGCTTCAACAACATCAACAAAAAAATCAACTTAAACACTGAAGGAAACCGTATAATAATTACACGGAGAGCAACAAAAACAAAAAAGTGACAGCCACATAAACATTTATGTATGTAAGTGTGCACTCGGCGCATATGTGTACATTTGTTTGGCGATTGCAACAACATCGGAGTACACTCCAGCGGCGCTGCAGCAGCTGTGAAGAAAACACACCATCGAGTTGCAAGTGCATGTGGATGCCTAACTGTTCTGCTCGTTTTTATTTAAATGTACTTTTATTTTCCTTGCTGCCGCCAGCATTGCAGCTGTTGTTGCTGTTGCGGTTTCTTCTATTTTCTTTTCCTTTTGTTTTCATGTGAATTTCGTATTTTGTTTTTGTTTTTGTTGTTTTGTTTACATTTAATTTCTTGTTTTGCTGTTGCATTTGTCACGGCTGCTATTAATGCAGACCGTTAGATGCTGTCAGAGGTCAGTGGACGATTTGGCAAACACTCACGTGCAAGGGTTCAGGGTAACAATAAAGGGATAAAAGTGTGATTCATAAGTTAAAAACTCAGTTACAGAGTTGTAATTTTCGACTTTAAAAAATGACTTAATGATGCTTAATTTATATGATCATTTTACTGTTTTTTGAAGAAACTAGAGAAGTGGGTCAAGTTATAATTTACCGATATAAATCCTTTAAATGGCTTTCCTACAAATTATCTTAAGTCCCATTTCCCCAATATCATCGTTGGGATCTACTAAAATGAAAATGAAAAAGGACCAGAGGATCACATCGGATTACAGGATGTCACTATATGTTTTCTTAAGATCATCTACATAGTTAGGCTTCCATAATCACTGTTAAGTATATAGCGAATTTGTGTCTTCTCAAGATCATCTATTAGGTTGTCAAAAAAGGCTTGCGGTATTTTCGCTAGTTGGTGCTGAGATCGCGTAGTTCTAATTTTGTTCGTCGCATCGGGTCATGCTATACCTCCTTGGAAAGCTCATTTCACGTGTTTGATTGATTGTCGTTTCTTTTAAGTCGTTCGTGAGTTACAGCGTCGCAAACATGGAGCAAAATAAAAAGAAAATACGGCATATTTTACAGTACTACTACGGGAAAGGCAAAAATGCATCTCCACCGCACAACGATGGTTTCAACGTTTTCGTTCTGGTGTAGAGGTGGTCGAAGATGCGCCAAGCTCCGGAAGGCCTGTCGTTGAAAATTGCGATAAAATCGCTGAATTGGTCGAAAGAGACCCGTATAGTAGCAGCCGTAGCATCGGTCAAGAGCTGGGCATGAGTCATCAAAAAAAAAAATGTTATGAACAATTGAAAATTCAATAAAATTTCCGCAAAAATACCGCAAGACTTTTTTGACAACCTAATATATAGTGAGAGCTCAAAGTTCACTGTTAGAGAGTATCGTATTATAATCTCCTATGAAAGCAGGCACACTGCTCGGTTGTTTTCACAGAAGCTTGTCCTTTGTTCGTTTACTAGAAGCAACAGCTCCAATGGCATCATAGTGATATTGTGGTATGCAATTGATGAGAATCCAAATATTCCTTAATACACTACACGGTCTTTTATATGATGCCTCTTCGTGTCTCCTTAAGTCAACCTACATTCTTAGACCTCCATACTCACAGATGTAAAGCATATCGAACTGCACTGCAAGTAGTTTTTACTCGTATGTTTTCGCAGAAACTATTCCTGCCGTCATTTGCTTGACATCCAAAACTCAAAAAACCAACCGAGAATATCCAGAGATGACTGCTGCAAATGCTTAACATTTTACTTGCCCGACTTCAGAGGCGACTACATTTTTACAATCATTTAACGGGATATTACACCAACTTCGACCCATTTTTGAGTGAATGTCGTTCTTGGAATCACACCACTATTAATTGTAGGTTTGAATCTCGACTGGATTTGTGTAACCAGAGTAAGTTTTCCGCGAATACTTACTGAATATTGTATTAGATTGAACTTAAAGTTATCCAGACAGGAGGATAGCCAAAACATCCACTTGAAAGTGAGCTAAAGTGGAGAGGCGAAACATCCCCTCCTCAGGGTTGTGCGCGGAGTTTCGGACGCCCACCATAAAAATATTACCAACGAAAGTATAATACAACCTGCTGTTGTAAACTTAGCTATAACGGTCTTTTAGGATTTATTGCAGTTTTAGATTAAGTTTTGCTTACCAAGAAACATCTTTATATATCAGAGCTGTGAAAGAGCTTTGGTTGTGATGCTCAATGTATTGCATTTGTGATTTGCGGCTTGAGTTTGCTTTGTAATTAAAGGAACATAGAACAAATGTACGATCGCCTGCGTCTCTTGCATTACCTCTTCTATAACCAAAAAGAAGCTCAGGGTTTATTTATCTTAGTGCGACGGCAATCATAAAATAATTTTTTGAAGTTAATTGAACATTTCGAACAAGTCGAGAATATCTCTTCCATTGTTGATTTGGACTAGCATATGAACTAGCATTTACCACTAACAATTAGTTCAAGGTATACAGTACACTATAATAAAGCAGCAACAGTTGTCAGATATGAAATGATTCGTAGCTGGTTTTCCTAGCGGGTCATTAGTAGATAGTACATAGTACTCGTACAACACTAAAATGACGACGCGAGGACTGCTGCTGTTGTTGCGAATGTTGACGTTGAATTTGGCCGCCGCATATGAGTCTCAAAATGTTTATTGCTTCTGGGTCGAGCAAATGAGCTGCTTCTTTGCTGCAGGCAGTGGAAAGAGTGAAAGCACTTCAAAGCAAAACAACAAAAATGAAAAACAAAAACAGACAAGAAACCTGGACTTGCAACGTATAGCAGCATAAATGAGCTGGAATTAACAAAGCTTAACGCTGCAGAAACATGAGTTTAAGAAGATTTTCAATTTGCCAACAAGCTAAAGTGGTCTGCAAGCCAAGCAGCATCAGCACGCCGGCATAATTCCTATCACTTTTAATTTCTGACTTTCAGCACGCCACACAACACTTGTTCTATTAAGCACTTACATACTATGTAGGTGCTGCAATACTCTACGAGATATGCATTGGGTATGCTGCCTGTTTTTTAAGGGTAAATATGTGTTAATAACACGGTGTAATATCAATAACAACCAGGCAGCGCCACTCCCAAGGGTCCATCAATCCGCCCAGGCCACAATGCAATTAGTATGCTTCACCTTATTTCCATTTATTGCCTAATGATGCCTTACTTACCAACCATACCGGGCATATAATATTTTCATTAAGTTGCCAGCACTAATCACAGTACTTGCCACAATACACTACATGCTACTTGCAACATAAGCACTCACTCATGCCTGCATGTTCGGCTAACTAACTGGGCTGAACTACAAAATAGGGCTTGTCACAGGGTGCAGGAAACCACTAATTAGTGTAAACTTAAACGGAAGAGCAGCAAAAAGCGTAGCAAAGTGGAGCTAATGCGCCACATATGCCGTTGCACAGGTATTGTATTTGTACAACATGCATATTTGTGCGTTTCGACCATGTCAGTTGCATACGACTACCTCTGCAAGCTCTTCGCCGCTAAATGCTACCACTTACCCTTGTCATCAGCGCTTTCAAAAGTAGCCTTCAGAAAGCACAGTGGAAAGGTAGTAACTTACTTTGTCATCACATTTCACATGCTACGGTCAGAGTCAATGTTGCAGCTGCAGTTTCCTCAGCTCTCCCTGAACTATGCCAATCAGCGCAGTGCAACCGCCGCAAGGCAAGCGTTGCACTTGGCAATCATGCCCGATTTATGACTACAAACTTTGTCGTTTTAACTGCAACAATGAAAATGTGCAGAGACTTGTTGCAACGCAAAAAAAAAAAAAAACAAACACAGCGGAGCATGTCAAAAAGTTGACCGGTCATTGGCATTTAGTCCCACTGGAGTTCAAGTATGTATGCTGAAGTGAGGTGAGTGCCATTAAAGCATTGGTTCGTTCATAATTTTGAAGCGGATATGTGTATTTGAAAGATATGTGGCTTTAGTTCCTTATCCCTTTCAAAGGCTCATCGATTGCTCAAAATATAAAGCTATCAAAGTTCTGGGAAATTTTGATTTGCCGCAGTTATAGTTCCATTTTTGCGTGGAACTTTCTAATAACTTTATAATGTTCAGCAAATTGATGGACTGACATGTTCTAAGCCAGTTTCGATTGCTTAATAAAATTATTGATAAATTTTTTCATAGAAAAATTTCTCGAAAATTCTCTGAAATTTTATTCTTTTAACAGTAAGACCCGACCTTTTATTAAATCCTGCCAAAACTGTCAAATAAACTATGATGTTTAGTAAAATGTTCATACTGATACTCCTAACGTAGATTTTTTAAACTAAACCTCTATCCTCCGAGTAAACATTTATTAAGACAATAATCTTCTGTGTATTTGGCATCTGTTCAATACTGAAAAAATCTGCACAGTAATTTTCAACATTCAAATATTTAGAAACAGTGCTGACCTTTGGATTAAGGATCAAAAACGGAGCCTTAAAATCTAGAGACAATAGAAGAACTTTTTATAGACCGAATGCTAGGAAAACTGATTTGGTAAGCAAATGGACCTTGTTCACAAAAAATATATGTAGACATAGAAAAAAAGTGTTAGAAAACAAGCCTGGTCCTTTAAAATGTAATTGAGCCTAGAATTCTAACACACGGAAAATACAGGGAACCGAGATTGAACAGAATTGCTTAGAACCAGTTGTTCATTTTAGAAAACTGTCAATATCAGAAAAGCTGACATATTCATTATTTATTATTATTTTATTCCTAAGTAGTCATGTTCTTCGGTTAATAAAGGTTAGGTGATACTGGTCGGCTGACACACCAAAGTCAATTTTAATATCAGCTGAAGTATTTGTCATACATCAAACTCTTAGAACGTCCTTATATCTGATTTTAATATGCATTTAATCTAGTCCCTTCAATTTCGAATAAGGCTGTGCAGAAGTGGGAGAAAGGTTATAGCGTCTTTCTCATGTCGTCTTCCCTGCAATTTCTGGAAGTATCGTCATTACTGCCCGTAAGTTGGAACCTGCCATTAGGCTAACAACCCTCTTGCAATCCTTTCGAGTACTGTGTGTAAAAAATATGCGATTCGAATCGAATCGAGGCACTTTAACATATATTTGGTTATTCCGTATGTCATAAAAACAAGCAGTCTCACCAAAAATTTCTGAAGTATCGTTTTTAGCGACTGCCGTGTTTCCTGTAATGGATCGGTACCCAGGCAGATGGTATTTTTGAAAATTTCATTAGCTGTTTTTTTCCTAAAAGTTTTTTCTGACCTGAATCCTAGTCGCCAGCCAAAACTGTCTTCCTGCTTTTAGGGAGATCGTCTGACGCAATAAAATTTTTGATGATTGTCTAAATTTCCGCCAGCAGCAAGCTTTCCTGACCGCCAAGACTTTCACCTGGAAGATAATGCAGTAATCCGGTAACTTGAAAGGTCAACTGGGCTCTTACATGTTCTCCACTATTTCTGTTGCGTTGTTAGCTTTCTCAGCCGCTTACCTGAGCGTAAAGTCTTCAGTCTGGAAGATACTGCGATATTTGGGCAGCTTGAAAGATATTCTGAGCTGCTGGCAATAGATTCTGGCGCTCATTCCATTGGCCATTTTTGGACCAGAAGATGTTGTAAGTTTCACTGACAACTCAGATATTCCTGGTATTTTAGTGCTTCCGTAGGAGTGGCCCTTAGCATTCCAACGGGTTTCTGTACGTTTTGTAATTTAATCCACAATACAAATTCAAAAGTTTTAAATTTAAGCTTCAAGACAGTGCGTGGTTAGATGTATGGTTAACCAATTGGGAACCACAAATAAGTAACCATTGGATGAAAGTAGGTATTATTGCATAAGAAAATATCCATCAAAGCGAAGGTCAGACTCTCGTCTAGTAACACTCGAAAGTTTAAGCGCTTATTTGTAAATACTGTTAGTTAGCCATGGAGCTCTTCATATTATTAAAGTTAAAACAGCAAAAGTAGTCACTTTTTTACCTTCACATACTTGCATCTCCACTTTCCCAGAATTTTAATTCAAGCTCCAATTTAAATTGCATTAATTGCACCGTTGGCACACATCAAACAAGCCGTAAGTGTTTAACACTCAACCCAATTTCAGACACATGAGGAATGAGTGAAGTGCCTTCTTCTACTAAATATGCCAGATGAAGCAGAAACCTAACTGACAGCAACTTATTGTACAATTTAATTTAAATCAAAACCAAATACAGGTTATGAGTTACGTCTAGCAGGGGATAATGGTGTGAGAAGACCTCTAATTCGCCGCCCGAAGAGCTTGGCAGCAGGCAGCTGTAAGGTGAGCGAAAATGGAGTAAGAAGTGCAGTAAAATATGAAGTTGAGACATTGAGGTTAAACGAGTACAAGAATTTTACTTCGTACTGCAAGGCAGGGCGATGGTAAGAGGCGAGATTTGATGGATCACACAGCTGATATATTGAAGTGCATGTAAACATTAATGTTATAATGGATTACATAATTGTAACTAATATTTTAGATGCTTTGAGGCAAGCCCTAGCATAGGGTTTTTCATGGGTTGTTGTATTTGTTTTTAAGAATTTTGATATACGAGCATGTGTCGCGCGAGCAAGCAAGTCAGGTTGACTCACACGCTTGACTTAACTTTCGCTCTACGCTTATGACATTAACCCCTTGGGTCAGTATTAATTTGTTTAAACTAGTGTGTCGCTAGTGAACTCAACAACAACAGCTATGTACATTGTTAGAGTGTTATAACCACTTAGGGCGCAGCAGGTTCACACCTACGGTGCTTGCTTTGTTACCACATAACATTTCTTTCTCTCGACAGGTATTCGGTATAGAAGTCGAAACGAATCAAGTTAAAAATATTGAGTATATTATTAGATGTCTTGCCAACATGTGCTACTTCGGGCTGAGTAGGAATTTGAGAAGTAAAAGCTTTTCTCGATGAACAAAGACCAAATTCTACAGTCATCACCTCGTCCTGCTATATGGTGAAGAGGCATGGACGATGACAACATCTGACTAGTTGGCGTTACGAGTTTTCGAGAGAAAAGTTCGGCGGATGATTTATGGATCTTTGCTCAGACGATCAGACGGTCTTCCAGCTCCTCTATATTTTCAGAATCTGTGTAATGTTGGGTATTTTCTAGGATTTCTAATGCATACCAAACACATAGTCAAGGTAGAACTAAAGTCCAAAACTAAAACCAAGGCCAAGACCAACACCAACACCAAGACTATTGACCAATACCAAAACCATGACCAAAACCAACGAACAAGACGAAGACCAAGCTGAAGAGCAAAACTAAAACCAAGGCCAAACATGAACAATCCCGAGAAAAAATACAAACTACCGTTCAAAATCACTCCCAATGAGATCAAAAATAGTACCAGGACCAAGGCCGAGACCAAAACAAGGACCAATACCAAAACCGAAAACAAAACCAAGACTTTAAATCGTACACATAAAACCAGGAGAAGATACCAAACACCAAAATCTAAAATCTATTTGGCTAACCATCCTTCCTAAAAATTTCCAAAACCGCAGTTTGGCTTAAAATTTTCTCGAACTTACAATTAAAACCTGTCACAAGCTCAAAATAGAACTTAAAACCAAAATCAGAATCTGGGCCAAGATCGAAGCCGATGCTAAGTTCGAAAATCATAATTATAAAATCGGAGCCGAAAACCCAAAGAACAAAGATTGGGTTAAAGACTTTTGCATGAAAATCTTTCCTAAAAATTTCTAGAACTACTATTTGGTTTCTGAGTTTTTTGAAGTTAAAGGCCAATATTAAACGCAAGATCAAAATTCAACTACAACGAAGCAAGGAAAATCACCGTACACCAAGGGACAAATAAGAACCAATGTTCAAGACCAAAAACTAAACACCAAACATCAACGGTCAAAGATCAAGATCGAAGGATCAGAGACCAAAGGCCAAAACCTAAACCCAAAAAGCAAGCAATAAACGTTACAGATTAATGACTTTTTGGAGGATTATATTTCATTAAGATTACTAGAATCCCTGTGTGGCTTCGGATTTTATCGACATATTACTAAAGATCAAGATCAAACTCAGCCAACAAGCTTAAAAACAAATACCAAAGAGAAATGGCCACAGAAAAAAGATAGAAAACAAAAGTTCTGAGATCAAAGATGAAGGACCAGAGAACAAAGGACAACGTTCAAAGACCCAAGGATTCGTATGCGCGAAAACAGGATCAATTCCAGGCATATTTCGATATGTATTAACAGAGCAACTTAATAAGTTAGTCGGACTGTTTAAAGTTAACCGCGGAATATGTGAGCATCAATGACTTACCGTTGTCTTTAGTTAAAGTTTCAAAAGTCACAGTCTCCAAGTATTGCTCTCACGCCACGCTGAGACTTCACGGCACTTCTAAGGGATTTCGTAATCTTATGCCACTGTTTAAATGAATCTATGAACATTTGGTCTGAACCGCACCACTGCCCACTCTGTACAAGTGCTTTCCTTCATGCCACAGACATTTTTCGACGTGCGAGTTGCGCTGATTTTCAACTTTTGCTACATTGTTCACGCTCGTATGCCAAAATTCTACTAACTGTATAGCGACAGCAATAACACAATGACTGGAAGTGCAAAAGAAGGTGTGTGTGTGTGTGTGTGCGTAAGTATGTATGTGCGTGTATATGTAGATCGGGACTAATAGAATGTGTACTAGCAACTTAACTCATGGGCGCCTAGCTTTACTGGTAGTCGCGCACGAGTCGCTTACCGGTTTTCAGCGAATTGCTGGAAGCATTAATAATTGCAGATTTACGATGTGTGCCGTCGTTGGCGTCTAGATGGCAGCCCCCGGGCATCTAAGGCTACTGTCATGATTTGTGGCAACCATCATTATGTGTGTGGTAAATAGCGCAACTCGCTTGTACTTAGGTGATTGTTGTTGTTGTTTTCAGTTTTGTTGTTTTCGTTGTTGTATATATTCAGTTGGCTTGCACTGTTAACAAGACGTCACCTAATTGGTTATGTTTTCTCATTGGCTTCTAAGAATTTCATCTTACAACAAACAACTTGCTTTGCATACTTCTTGCTGGTATAGCAATATTTTACAAAAACAAAAACAAAGCAGCGGGAAAAATATTGGCGTCGTTAAATATTTGCATAAATTTTACATCAGTGGAAATTTTAAATTGCTACGTGCCGAAGCCGTACCTTGATGTATGGGATTTGTATAAACGCATATGTGTGTATGTATGTATATGTAAACATATATTTATATCTAAGTAGAATGAAGCAATACTTGTGCTTACTCTTAGAGTCTTTATAAGAGGTCTATTGGTGGGTTACAGATTGGCGCCTGCATTTCTTGACAAATTGCCTCGATTAGCCTGAAAAATGAGCGTTTTGTGTGAGTTTGGAGTGCATCCATTTTTAGACAGATAACAGCTTGTATTAGCAAAATCTGATGGATTGACTGGTGACACAAATTCCTATATCTGGTTCGTTTGAGTGCTTGGGATATACAAATTTTAAAATCGTTATTTTAGTTAATAAAGCCTAAATTCTAACCATATTAAGGCTTCTGTCATTTACTGGCCTAAATAAAATAAAAAATTAAATGGAAGGAGAGTATTTTATAGAGTTTTCAAATAAAAAATTTTTAATACATCTTTTCGGTATATTAACTGTTATTTCGACAACCGAGGTTCTCAAAATGCATGATCAATGATATAAATAACGTAACTTTACATTTTAAGCTCATCACTTACAACTGCAAACGAGACCGCTGGTATTCGGGAAAAGGCAAAAGAACAGCCAACACGATAAGGAGTGTCGTGTAGGGGTGGGATAGAAACTGACAGCTGAAGAGAAAAGTGAGACGCATTGACAGACAAATTAAATGTTTAAAGGCCATTATCAACAAACTGATTGAAAATTATTAGTGTGGCTTTAGGCCTGGCAAATCAACAAATGTCTAGTTATTCACTATGCACCAAAACTTTGACAAGACGCGTGAGAAGTGAATCGACACCAAAAACTCTCTCAGGATCCCCGAGCTGTTCGATACCAAACGAGGTTTCAGACAGGGGGACTCCCTATCGTGCGACTTCTTCAATCTGCTATTGGAGAAAATAATTCAAACTGCAGAGCTCTACTCTAATTAACTTACTCTAATTAAGTTGATCTAATGTGTAAAAGTTAGCGCAAGAGAGCAAAGTTCTCCAAGCGTCGTTCACGTGGGAGTGGCCAGAAATGATTTTTTGTACATATGGCTCAAGCAGCTCACAACTTCCGGCCTTAGGCCAAGTATCCTCTGGTTAGCCGAAAAACATCCGTCAGAAGGCGAGCTAATGTTAGATTGCGAATCAGCCACTCCCCGGTTGCGTGCTGGGTTTGGGACCCACCACGTAAAAATACATCATTGTTGACAGTCATAACATCGAAGTCGTAGATAATTTCGTCTATTTTGGAACCAACACCAGTTCGACGCAGCACGCGCCAGGAGAAGCAGAGGAAGAGGAAGACCTTCAATTCGTTGGAAAGACTAGGTGGAGCAGCACCTACACTTGTAATCTCCAAAAGGGGAAGAGAATGTCCCTCTTTATGTGAGATATTGAGATATATTTGAGATTCTTCACGTTCCTCCCGGCACCGCTAATTACGGACTAGTTTAGTATACAGCCGTCGTACAAACTAAGCGATCGGAGTAAAATATTGTGTGGAAACGTTTTTTATTTGACGAGATATCTTCGGGGAATTTGGTTTATTTTAAATTTAATATTTTTATTCAAATACTGTATGAGCATTTTAAAATAAATTTAATAAAACTGTTTGCTATGTTTTAAATTACTCATGCAACTCATTGTACCAACAAAAATGTTTTCGTATCTTACATAGAATAAAGTGCAATGGCTCATATGAAATAACAGCAATGTTTATGCAAGTGCACATGTAGGCGCACAAACATGTAAAGGGACATGAAAATATAACGATTTTGGCCAAAGTTTCCAATATGTCATGTAATTTCATATAAACAGGGGAGTATGTGTGTGTGTGTGTGTGTGTGTGTGTGTGTGTGTGCGTGTTGCATGTTTGCCAACGAGCGAACAACGCAGAAATTAATTATGCTCAATTACAACATTTAATTTGAATTTGCTGTTGTTGCATGTGTCATACACGAGCGTGCACGCGACACCCCGCCGCACCCCGTCGCCATGGCGTGGAGCACAGAGTTCATTTAAAATGCAATATATCGCTTCTTGTGCATAATTAATGCATAATTGAAAATTTTTCTCTCTCGACACTCTTTGCCTGTTGCCGATTGCGTGTAATTCAATACTTTATTTGCCGCTGAATTGATTTAAATATATCAAAGCGCATGAGGTAAAAGTTTCACATGCAAATATATGAACACACATACACATGAAAGCTACTAACGCGCATTAAACGCCGGTGGCTACAAAAATAGCAACAACAACAACAACGCAAATTAAAGCAGCATTAAATGTCATTAATTCATTTTTCGCAACAAGCACACTTCGCTGCATGTGTGCCTACGTGTGTGTGGGCGTTTCCGCACCCGGCAAAGGAATTAATAAAAGTCCACTCAAACACACACGCACACATGTGCACATAAATCCAATGCAAAGGAAAACATTTTTGTATTATTAAAAACCAATATAAAGTAATCAAATTAAATTTGTAGCGGAAAAAAATAATTACAGAATCCAAGCAAAGAATGCTTTTGTGCGCAAAGACTTGACGCGACAGCTCCAAGTGACCGTGAAAATGTGTTCTCATGAATGCAATGTGCACAATATTAAATTTTATCGTTTTGTATACTTTGTTTATGTGTGTGTGAGTACAAGTATTTTTCAAAGTAAATTAAATTTTCATTGATAAAAGTGCTTTAAGTCCTGGAATTAATGCCTCAACGATTCTATTTTATGCTGTCTATACGAGCGTTAGTTGCTAAGTAACCAAGTTTTAGTAACCAATTGCAGAATTAAAGACTAAGCACTGCCGTATGATGTATTTAGAAGCCGTATTGCAATGAGGACGTTCTGCATCGCCCGTAACAAATGGCAGTCCAAAGCTGTAAGTTCTGGACTATGAGTCATGTGAGGCAAAACTTATTATTATTTTTAACTATTTTTTTAATATAAGATCGCGCCTTTGATGGCAAGATTTTGCTTCGGATATCAGTTCTGTGGATTCCTTCTCTGAAGTGAGAATCCGGAAAGTCTGCAAAATGTGCTTCAACAGCCTATATAACCTCTTCATTTGATGAAAAATGCTTGACTCGCTAAAATTTTTTGAGTTCTGGAAAGAAATGGAAGTCGTTGGGGTCGTCTGGTGCAATCGGTGGATGCTCCTACAATTCGAACTTTTTATTCATGGATTTTAGCCATTTTCAAAATGTTCTTATGACACGCTGCATTGTCCTGATGAGAAATGATTTTTCTCTTCTGCAAATCAGGTAATTTTTCACGAATTTTTTCCTTCAACTGTTCCAAAATATTGCAATAATATTTAGAACTAATTTTTTAACCAGTTTGGAAGTATTCCACAAAGAAAATTCCTCTCACATCTCAAAAAAGTGATGCCTCGAAGGCGTGGACGATTTCCGGACACGAAGTCGTTTTGACGCCGAACAACCAGGTTCACAGCACCCTTTAGCCTGTTATTTTGATTCGTGATCATGGTGGTAGACCCAATTCTCATCCACAGTGTTGAAGCGATGCTCCAAATCCACTTTATCCTTTTTAAAACGGTCTAAATGTTGCTGAGAAGGTCGCATTTGAATGTGTTTTTGTTCCATTGTTACCGCGTGTACCAACAAAAAAACAAAAAAAGAAAAAAAAAAAAGAAAAAAAAAGAATTTAGAGCTAGTAGCAACGCCCTCTCTTATCGAACGACAAAACTTATTGAACAACCTAATAGAGGACATTAGGCGCGAGTCAATTGGTATAATAGAAGAGGCTTAAAGTCTTTCTCGCTCTCGTGGTAATAATAAATCCGGTGGTTCAATGAGTTGAGTTAATGGATAAGGCTTAATGTTTGAAAAAATGTCCACTCGGTTTTACTTGATTTTCGTTTTTTTTTTTATTTATTGGAACTCGATAATATGTAATAGATATATATATATATGGGTGGATTGGTGTTTATTTTATAAAAAGTAGTTGAAATTATTTAATTTTAACAGCTGCTTGCAACTTGAATCGTGTTCGTCCGCGTGTCGACTGACTGTCGTTTTAAAAGTCTTCGTTACTCGTCTCTTCGTCGCTACTCGTTGTCTATATGCACGCCCACTTCTAGTATGTCCTTTCTTCGTTCCCACACATATATTCTTCATATCACTTCGGATTTCTAAACAACTATTATTTTATAGTCATAACCTTTTTTAGTAACTAATAAACTGCCACAGTATAACAATACTATCTGGAATAGTATATCTGGGCTAAGCATTTCTTGTAGAGAAAACGTCAAAAATCTTAAGTTACTGCAAACAAATTGAGAAATCATGAAAGATCATAGAAAGAGTAAAAGAGAATGAAGAGAAGCAGTTGTCTATCACTTATTATTACATCTTACTTTGCTTTCCAGAGTCTGTTTGTAAGTTGCTATCTCATAATTATGTTAGAAGTGATTCTTTATTGCACAATAGACCTTTGGTCGCGATACAAACTTCACTCATTATTTGATGTAAGCCTACCACGTCAGCATTGTACCCAAGTTATAGAAACTGTGCGCCAGAACACAAATATGTGAAGAACTTTTTATTATTTAACAGAAGGTTTTGATAATAAAATTTCACAGATTCAACTCTTTTCTCTTCTGTGAATTTGCTTCCATTTGAATTCAAGGTACTAAATTCCTTTACATCTTCTGCTTGCTGCTTGATGAGCTGAAGCCTGAGACCACTTTAAAACAGCGCTCTGAGTTTAATTTATTCACTTATTGTATAGTTATATTATAGTTCTTCAATTTATGCTAAGAAAATCTTTATCAATTAAAAATAATAACAATTTTATCGCCAGCTTCCGACCCGCCCATCCCGTTCATAATATTTTTAATAGCCTCGACACAGTATTGCAGCATACTTTGAGGCGCCGTGGAGTACTGCTTTTGCAGCTGAGAACTCTTCTCGTTCTCAAAGCGTTCGCAAATTTATTCTAAGCTGCATTTAATTAGTTTGTCGAGTAAATGAATAGAGAATGAAGGAAAATAAATAAGAAGCTCCATGAAACGGCATTAAAAGGAGAATAAGTAAATTGAACGTCTGCGGAAGCGGGAGTAAAAGCAAAAGTATTGCGAGTTGAAAGAGCAACAATTGAAATTGCAGCAGAAAACGCTCTACTTTCAAAGTCCATTCTACATTTTAAATTCTTCATAACTGTTCGCTCGCAGACCGTCAACTTTAACCCAGTCGCTTTGATGACTCTCTCTGCTCTTCGTACAAGTCGTACAAGTGGAAGTTACGAAAAAGAAATATTTATTAACGGTAAATGCAAGACGACATTGTATGTTTGCACTGACGGCTTTCCTTGGACGCAGTTGGCAAATTGAGTGTAATAAGCGTTAACGGTAAAAGTTGAAAGCGCGCTTTTTGTTCCATTGTTGCAAAAGTGTAACAACAGTGTATAAAGCATGAATTTCAGGATTTAAGTGGAAAATAGTTGAACTTGAATTTCTTGGCCATATGACAACAAAATAAATGAGCTCCGGTTGTGGCGCTTTAATTCTCTACTCTTGTGTGAATATTTATATCTTTCAATGAGTTCAGAGCGAATCTTATAGCCTCTGCTTTGTTGGTACAGAAGTATTAAATTGGTTTAGCTTGGAAAAAATATTTAAAAAAAAAAAAAAAATACAAAAAACGAATGAGGCCCCTGGGCATAAGCATCCAAGCCGATGGTGTATAACTCAGAAGTCGGAGCATTAAAGAAAGACATCAACAACCAGATAAAGGAGGAGCCTCTGGCGCTCTTTATTTTCCGAAATTTGATGAAATCGATGAATACTCTACTTCAGACAAGACTCATGACATCTCATATTTTACGTTTAAACATAGACACAATGCTTGCAAAGTAGGATAGCCCTGCACTGGCTTATATCCGTGAAAGGTGGAGGACCGTGAAGGTGATTTTTATACCCAAGGTATGGAGGAAAACTATTCACTAGCAAAATCAGATCAATTAGTGTAACTTATTTCGCTCTCGAACTACTGCTTAGGGTAGTATGTAGCACCCTTAAGTAGTACACCGACGGTTCGAAAACATTTTTGACCAAATTCGAGTGTTTTATTTCATTTTAACAACATTGCGTTCTTTATGGTAGACCTTGTACGAGTGTATCTCTAAAATGTGCAGAGCATTTTGGCATGTTAATTCAGTTTTACATTTATTATTTACTACTATTGAGATAGGATCAATACTAGACCTCATTAAAATAAATAAAATTTTCACTTGTTTTGCAAATATTGAGTCATATACACATATATCCTTTAAAGGATTAAAAAATGGTCTGCAAATCATAATTTATATTGTGTTGGCATTCTTAAGGGTTTTCCTTAATCAAAGGTTAAGGGGATATTCTAGTCTAGAGGCTCGAATTTCAAGCTGTTTTCAACAATTAATTAAAAACAAGCACCAGATATTTTTGCTATCCTTTTTTTTTATCATTTGTTTATTAAACTTAGAAGAGTACACAAAAAAATTAAAAAAAAAAAATATAAAAAAATTTCATCGAGTTATGCGTCCTTGAAGAAAAGTACGCCATGATTTCTACCCCTGCCGTCTTCTGCAAAATAAAACAATGACAGATTCTTAATGAGTACGAATGTCACTATGTCATGAAGCAGCAAAACTAAACAAAAAAAAATTTCATAAAATGGCGGCTACTCAAAAGAAAAATATAGGTCGATTTTTTCACTAATTATTCAATTTCGTCGATTTTTTTTAATATTATAAATAATTAATTTTTATTGATATTTGATTGATGATTTAGTGATAGAGATATATTTAAAGAATATTTCTGTGAATAATATAAATCGACTGATTAGAACTTGAGATATTGTGGCTACCTCATCAAAAAAGGAGTTTTGAGAAAAACGCGTTTAAAGTTTTACGTTAAGTTTCGGGCAGCGTAATAGATATATGTATCTATCGCTCAACCGGTCTAGTTGCCACGTCACTAAAATGACTATAACTTTGAAAATAATTGGAGTTTTGAAAAATACTTTTAGGGAGATATTTTTGAATATCAAAACTATCGCATTATGAAAAAAAGAAATGTTTCGTTTTTTTTAAATTTCTAGACTAGAATACCCCTTTAAGTCGATCCTGCTTGAATTCCTACTTCAATGACGGGAAGAACACAACAACCAATATTTTTCTTAAGTATTAATATTTTTCGTGATTGTTATATACTCTTAGTCTATTGATACAAGTACCAGGAACTCTCTAGTCCTTATATCGAAGCTGTGGAAAAATGAGTTTCACAACAAGTCCATAAAACTTTGTCCTATAAAACTCCATATACGTATATGTGTATTTGCGTTGTAAATATAATATAAAAAAAAAAAATAAAAACCGACAACACTTACATATACATATGTATATATTGTTCAGTATATTAAATGCTGTGGCCACATGTGAAAATAAAAAACAATAACGATGGAACAGTAAAAATATAAAGCGTAATTGTTGCGTATACGCACAGGTGAATCTCACGGCATACATACGCATAAGCGCCGACAGCATGCAAGTGTTTAATTACATTTCACTTTGAATTGGTTTTCTCTGTTTGCCAAATGCAAAACAAAAGAAAAAAAAAAACAAGAAAAACACGAAATAAATTAAATGTAAAAAAACGCCCGCAGCGTTGCGTTGAAAATATTTAATGAATTTTAATAGCGCAACAAGCATGCCAGACTCAACTCATGCGCACTTTTGTTAATTACAGCGTTTACCGTTAACTCGCTAAACACACAACACCATACACGCGTCAAGGGTGAAAGTTTAAAGGGAAGTTCTTTTAGGTGTGCCGACGCAGAATTTGTGGGAGGAGTTTTTGAAGCTTTGCATTTGCAATTTGGTTGTGGCAAATGAGGTAAATTAACTAGAAAGAAAAAACGAAAAACAACAACAACTAAAAGCAAAGAGGCTCGTTCTCCTTTTCTTAATGCTTGCTTCTATATACTGTTATGAAATTATGCTCTCTGTAATACACCAAATGATATTTGTTGTGCCCTAAAAGCTATGGCAACTTCAAAGATAAGCAGAAATAAATGCGCCGTTATGCAATTACGAATGTCTGTGGGCTATTATCATAAGCACTCACAACATAAAAAATTCATCGAAGATGTTTCAGTCTTTACTTTATCTTCAATTCTAAGCACATTTATCATATTAAGTTTTTTGTTTAGTTTGTGGAAAACGTTTGCTTTGTCTTTATGAAGAATTAAAGAAAAATATAGTAAAAAAAATTAAATAGTTTCTCATATATTTTTTAAAGGAACAGCAATAAACTGCCGTCATGTGACGATCTCATCTACCTTAAAACCTTGTTTCCACCACTTTTCGATGCTGGTCAAACGGCTTTCCTTTTCCCGTCTATAATTTCTAAAAGTGTAAGCATTTTCTACAGATTTCTCTTGATGCTCACATTTGCTCTTAGAGTCTGGAAATTTATCAGCATATTTTGCCACAATATCTTCATACTAAGTGTTTGGAAATTTTCGACTATCGAAACCAAACTTTACCACTATTATCTTTCCAGAACAGTTGTAACTCTGATAAAATCTGTATCATTCAAAAATTCAAAAAAA